>NC_052954.1:2613993-2917124 GCF_013358895.1 Oreochromis aureus | reverse complement strand
TACATTTGAACATTTGAATGCAATATCAATACCTCTTGTATAATATGCTTGCTATATGTTTATGATGCAACAGTAATGACAGTAATACCAATAATAACAAAATAATAAATCAAAATGACAAAACATACCACCTCCTTCTCCACAGGATCTAAGAGCAGACCACAGACAACAGACCTCAGTGTTGGGGAGTAACGGAATACATGTACCGCCGTTACGTATTCAGAATACAAAATATGAGTAACTGTATTCCGTTACAGTTACCGTTTAAAAAGGTGGTATTCAGAATACAGTTGCTTTGTTGAAATAAATGGATTACACTGCGGTACTTCCCTGTTTCATATTGTCGCGGGTCAGGATTGTTTGGGTTTGTTTGACAGCTGTTCTGTTGTTCCAGGCGGCAGCGTTACGGTTGCCATGGTTACAGAGTGACGCGCTCTCTCTCTGCGTGTTTCCTGGGTGAGAGAGCGCCTTTTTGTTGTTGTTGTTGTGCTAAGCTAATAGACAGAATGCTACAGGCATAGCTCTAAAGAATGTAGCCTCATGGGCAGTGTAGTCTGTGCTGCAGGGAGAATGGACTACCATACCCGTTATGTGTCTGTGAGCGAGGGAGGGAGAGAAAGGAAGTCCGAGCTGTCACGGAGCAAAAACGGGAGCTGGAAGCATGTAAATATAATAATAACCACAGCAGCCAAGAAGAGTGCCTGATGAGCCCATTTGTAAGTAAGCTATTAAGACTCAACTGTACACTGTGTTCGTGTTTTCCTCCGGAAAAAATAAGTTCCGTTGGAGCAGCCTTTCCACGCCTCTCTCTGTCTCCCGCAAGCAAAGTTGACCCAGACAACAAAATAAAGCTAGTTTTCGGCTACCAGCCCGACACGGAACCCGAAGTATTAGCCAGAGGTCCCTTTACTACGTTTCGGAGCCGCGGACCTTCAGTAACAGTAATAAATCACAGCAATAGTACATTCACGTAGCTGTAAACAGCATGATAATATATTAAGTAATCCAAAGTATTCAGAATACGTTACTCTCATTGAGTAACGTAACGGAATACGTTACAGAATACATTTTGGGGCATGTATTCAGTATTCTGTAATGGAATACATTTTAAAAGTAACCTTCCCAACACTGCAGACCTTAACAGGGCCTAGTAACCATCACAGTGGCAGACATCTACGAAAGGGTCTTCAGCATGAAAAGTTGGACAGCACCAGGCCCTGACATGGTACGCGCCTGCTGGCTGAAGAAGCTGACTGTACTCCATGAGCATCTGGCACCACCAATTAACCAGCTGCTAGTTGACGAGAGACACCCGGAATGGCTAACCGAAGGCTGGAGATTCCTGATCCTCAAGGATCACAAGAAGGGACCAGTCCCATCCAACTACTGACCAATGACCTGCGTCAGTACCACATGGAAGCCCCTGTCAGGCATCATAGCAGCTAAGATGAACAGGCACATGGCTCAATACATGAGTGGGGCACAAAAAAGGATGGGCAAGAATACCAGAGGCGCAAAACACCAGCTACTGGTCGACAGAGCAGTCGCCCGAGACTGCAAGACCAGACTGACCAACCTGTGCACTGTCTGGATTGATTACAAGAAGCCTATGATGCTATGCCCCACACCTAGAACATAGAACAAGTCACCATAAAGTGCGGGAGATGCTCTGTCCCCACTGCTGTTCTACATAGGCCTGAACCCCCTCAGTGACAAGACTGGCTACAGATACCGACTACGGAATGGAGCGGTTGTCAGCCACCTCCTGTACATGAATGACATCAAGCTCTATGCCAAGAGTGAATGAGACATTGATTCCCTGATCCACACCACCAGGATAAACAGCAATGACATCGGAATGTTGTTCAGACTGGAGAAATGTAGTTGGATGGTAACAAAGAGAGGGAAGGTAATCAGAACTGAGGGGATCGAACTACCAGAAGGCAACATTGCAGACATTGAGGACAGCTACAAGTACCTGGGGATCCCACAGGCAAATGGGAACCATGAAGAGGTCGCTAGAAAAGCTGCAACCACCAGGTACCTGCAGAGGGTCAGGTGAGTCCTGAGGAGTCAGCTGAATGGTAAGAACAAGATCCGGGCCATCAACACCTACGCCTTGCCTGTGATCAGGTACCCTGCTGGGATAATAAGCTGGCCAAAGGAGGAGTTAGAAGCCACTGACATCAAGACCAGGAAACTCCTGACCGTCCATGGAGGGTTTCACCCTAAGTCCAGCACCCTGAGGCTGTATATTGAAGGAAGGAGGCCGGGGACTGGTGAGCGTCAGCACCACAGTCCAGGATGAGGCAGCGAACATTCATGAATGCATCAGGAAGAGGGTAATGGGAAGGGCCGTGAGTACTCAGACTGTGCTTATTGAACGCCATTTGGATGAGATCTTGGAAAAGCTCACGGCTCTTCAACAGGAATTTGATAGACCTGGTGACCAGTGATGGACACTTGTGGTCACCTGTGGAATCAGAATGCAGTTTGTTCGGACTAACCCAAGCAACCATCACCTTCACTCATGCAGTTACTCCGTCGCCAGCTGGCTGGAACAACAAAATTTTCCCTGATAACGGGACTGACGTTTGAATCTCTGCCTATACCCTTCCCAGGCGAAAGGACACTCTCTCTCAAGTTGAACACAGGACACACACACACTCGCACTGTTACGTTCTTTGTCTAGGCGTGTATGAACGCAACAAGAAATTGGCCCACACACAGACCACCCAAGTAAATACACAAACAACAATATCTTCTAAAATGCTAAGCAGCCATTTATTAGCTTCAGCAGTGAGCAATGCCAAAAACAACAAACAAAACTCCCTAATGGTCCCTATGCTTTCCTATACAAACGAAAACCAAACAAAAGACAATTCACTTACCTAACTTTCTAAACGGAAAACAGGAGAAAACTCAGTCAACAAAAAGTGGCTTCTCACGCCTACTAGGCTGCTGCAGTGAAGAATATGTACAAGGTGAACATAATACACAATTGTGACTCGACAAGACTATTTACAACTATTTACAAAACTAAAATACTAACACCAGACACCCGAGTGGAACATAGTGGATACACAGACGGACCAGCCCAAAAAAACTACAAAGACAGAGGACGCGACTTAAATACACACAGGGAAACACAGGGAGATTGCACACAGGTGGGGAACACAGCTGGGAATAATCAACAAGACGAGACAGAGGTAAAACTGAACACACTCACATGAGACGCAGACCTTCACAATAAAACAGGAAACGAGAACAAATCCTTAAACATAACATAAAACAAAACACTGACAACATTAAATCATAACGTTTCCCCCCACCCAAAAATCAAACATTTAACCCCAAATGAAATGTTTGATTCATGACCTAGAGAGCCATGAATGCTGTAGTCCTGGAGGACCAGCGCACAAGGCACTGGCCGCTATTCTGCAGGCAGACGGAATGCTGAAGGTGGTCCTCCGGACCCTCCAGCGAAGACGGACGAAGGCTGGACAGGCCCCTCGGACCCTCCAGCGGAGACGAATGTTGGCCGGACAGGCCCCTTGGACCCCTCCCGCGGAGACGAAGACGAATGTTGGCTGGACAGGCCCCTTGGACCCTCCAGCGGAGACGAAGACGAATGTTGGCTGGACAGGCCCCTTGGACCCCTCCAGCGGAGACAAAGACGAATGTTGGCTGGACAGGCCCCTTGGACCCTCCAGCGGAGACGGAAGGCTGAAGCGGTCCCTCGGACCCTCCAGTGAAGACGGACGAAGGCTGGACAGGCCCCTCGGACCCTCCAGCGAAGACGAATGTTGGCTGGACAGGCCCCTTGGACCCCTCCAGCGGAGACAAATGAATGAATCCCGGACGAGCCACCAATTCTGTTACGTTCTTTGTCTAGGCGTGTATGAACGCAACAAGAAATTGGCCCACACACAGACCACCCAAGTAAATACACAAACAACAATATCTTCTAAAATGCTAAGCAGCCATTTATTAGCTTCAGCAGTGAGCAATGCCAAAAACAACAAACAAAACTCCCTAATGGTCCCTATGCTTTCCTATACAAACAAAAACCAAACAAAAGACAATTCACTTACCTAACTTTCTAAACGGAAAACAGGAGAAAACTCAGTCAACAAAAAGTGGCTTCTCACGCCTACTAGGCTGCTGCAGTGAAGAATATGTACAAGGTGAACATAATACACAATTGCGACTCGACAAGACTATTTACAACTATTTACAAAACTAAAATACTAACACCAGACACCCGAGTGGAACATAGTGGATACACAGACGGACCAGCCCAAAAAAACTACAAAGACAGAGGACGCGACTTAAATACACACAGGGAAACACAGGGAGATTGCACACAGGTGGGGAACACAGCTGGGAATAATCAACAAGACGAGACAGAGGTAAAACTGAACACACTCACATGAGACGCAGACCTTCACAATAAAACAGGAAACGAGAACAAATCCTTAAACATAACATAAAACAAAACACTGACAACATTAAATCATAACAGCACACATAAGCATGTACACTGACACAGACATACACTCACCCCCTCACCCTCCCCCCCTTCCAAACGCCTTCGATGCTTATTTCCACCCACACATGCACGCACACACACACCCAGAACAATCTATCAATGGTAAATAAAATATGTATATATATTAGGTGTGGGAATTTAATGTGTTAATTGAGATTAATTCATTTGAAAAAAATAACGCATGAAAAAAATAAAGCATTGAATTGCACTTTGCATTACAAGCAAAGGGGAACTTTTGTCAGTGCACGATTTCCTTGTATACCGATTACACTGATGCGCGTAACAGAGTGTGGTGGGGCGTGGTTGGCGGTGCTGCGGCAGGGACGGCAGACGCACCAGCGTCACCAGCTTAAGATCGGTGCAGGGTTCGGTTGTTTGTGAGTGTGTCTGACTGGCACCTGGAATGCTGAGCCGTAAGTGTGAACAACAACTGAAAATAAAGTGGAAATGTCAGCACATGCTGAACCGTGGTGGCATTATGCCTCATTCCTGCCACACAGAGCTACAATGAATCAGAAGGAAGTGCACTGGTAGGACTGATCGGAGGCACATTTCATTTCAAAAGACTACCCAATGGAAGCTTTGATAAAAGCATGGTGGTGTGCAAACTGTGCAAAAAAGAGTTTGCATGCCACTGAAGCACTTTAACCTTACGGTACCACCTAAATGCAAAACACATTGTAGCGAGCACACGAGTCCTAGTGCCAACAGACCATGTGTAACAGGACCCTGAGTTTGTAAAGAGCAGGATCCACTATCAGTGAGACAGACTGCCTACTGCAGTGGTGGTCCAGCCGAGCAGGGACCCACCCACCGCTGTCTGTCCTGGCCCATGAGTATTTGATTAGTCCTGCCACTTCTGCCATATGAGAGACTTGCAGGTCACATAGTAAAAAAAAGAGATCTGCCTTGAGATCTGAAAATGTGAACAGGCTAGTTTGTCTAAGTAACTGGCTGAAAGAGACAGACAGTAAATAAGCATGGAGGTATTGTGAGTCCAATAGGTTTGTTATTTTTTGCACTAAAATGTTTGATGATCATACTGTTATAGCCTACTGTACAAAATAATGTTGGCTAAGGTTTCTCTGAGTTTAAGGGTGAATCTGGTCAAATAACCTTTTCTGTTTCTGTCTTAATTTTAAGAAGAAAAACTGCACTTAATGTTGAAATTTTATGATACCATTTTGAAAATATACTTAAAGTACTTAAAATAGCACTTTGTTTTTAAGTCTGCCCAAGTTTGACCAGGTATATTATTTTTGTTTCTCTCTTTTGAATTAAAATGTAGTTTAAATATTTGTTTGTTTTTTCCCAGACCTATTCATATATTCATATTCATATCCATGTCTATTATTTGATTCTGTTGCCCAGTAAAACACTTCTAAATTAAAAAAAACATTTGGGGAAAATTTCCTTGTGCGATTAAATGCGATTAATCGAGGTTAATTCAAAGCCTCTACAAAACCTCTAATTGATTAATTATTTTAATCGAGTCCCACCCCTAATATATATATATATGTATATATATATATATATATATAGATAGAGATATATATATATATATAGATAGAGATATATATATAGATAGAGATATATATAGATATATGTATTTCGATACTTTAGTGTCACGGTTCGATATTTTTTCGATACAAAAAAATGTTCATGCCTTTTTTAAGTTACTAAAATTATAAATATTTCTTTTCACTCAAAAGTACAGTTTTTAAATTAAATGTTGGTGAAACAACAAAATAATAAAAAATAAATGTATCTGATGGAGAAATCACTCATCTGTGGAAAAGAGAGTTTATTACAGAGAAATGGCTCTTTCCAAAATAAAAGCTATTTTGTCGACAGCAATAAAAGTAGCAATTGCCCTGTCTATCTCTTTTGCCCTCTTAGAATCATGTGCTAACAGCTGTCTAAATGACTTGGGTAAAGTTTGTAGCATGCCTTGCTTGTTGTTGTTTTTGTCTGCTTCCACTTGTCTTTGCATTAGCGGGATGTTGGCGAAAGTCATATTCATTGTGTTCCGACCGATGTAATTGAGCATTGCGTGGCACATTCGACATACTGTTGTATGTCGAATATGCTTGAGGAGGTACACCAGAGAGATAGAAAGCAGGAGAATAAACCAGCTGTTCTCCACAGAACCAGCAAAGGTGTACTCTCAGTGGCAAGGGAACAATAACAGAACAGCACCACCAAGGCTGGAGACGGAGCAATACTGGAAGAGCATATGGGAGAAGGATGCAACCCATAACGGCAATGCTCAGTGGCTAGTGGATCTGAGGGCAGACCATAGCAACCTCCCTGAACAGGGTCCGGTAACCATCACAGTGGCACACATCCATGAAAGGGTCTCCAGTATGAAGAGTTGGACAGCACCAGGGCCCGACATGGTTCACGCCTACTGGCTGAAGAATCTGACTGCACTCCACGAGCGTCTGGCAGCACAAATGAACCAGCTGCTAGTTAACGAGAGACACCCGGAATGGCTAACCGAAGGTCGGACGGTCCTGATCCCCAAGGACCCCAATAAGGGACCGGTCCCATCCAACTACCGACCAATAACCTGCCTCAGTACTACATGGAAGCGCCTGTCAGGCATCATATCGGCTAAGATGAACAGGCACATGGGTCAATACACGAGCGGGGCACAGAAAGGGATTGGCAAGAATACCAGAGGCACAAAACACCAGCTACTGGTAGACAGAACAGTCAGCCGAGACTGCAAGACCAGACTGACTAACCTGTGCACAGCCTGGATTGATTACAAGAAGGCCTATGACTCAATGCCCCACAGCTGGATACTGGAATGCCTAGAATTGTACAAGATCAACAGGACCCTAAGAGCCTTCATCAGGAACTCAATGGGGATGTGGCGTACAAAGCTAGAGGCCAACTCCAAGCCCATAGCACAAGTCACCATCAAGTGCGGGATCTACCAAGGAGATGCTCTGTCCCCACTGCTGTTCTGCATAGGCCTGAACCCCCTCAGTGAGATCATTAACAAGACTGGCTACGGATACCGACTACGAAACGGAGCGGTTGTCAGCCACCTCCTGTACATGGATGACATCAAGCTCTATGCCAAGAGTGAACGAGACATCGATTCACTGATATACACTACCAGGCTATACAGCAATGACATTGGAATGTCATTCGGACTGCAGAAGTGTAGTTGGATGGTAACAAAGAGAGGGAAGGTAGTCAGAACTGAGGGGATTGAACTACCAGAAGGCAACATTGCAGACATAGAGAACAGAGAACAGTTCGCTTGCGGGGATCCCGCAAGCGAATGGGAACCATGAAGAGGCCGCTAGAAAAGCTGCAACCACCAAGTACCTGCAGAGGGTCAGGCAAGTCCTGAGGAGTCAGCTGAACGGTAAGAACAAGATCTGGGCCATCAACACCTACGCCCTGCCTGTGATCAGGTACCCTGCTGGGGTAATAGGCTGGCCAAAGGAGGAGATAGAAGCCACTGACATAAAGACAAGAAAGCTCCTGACCATGCATAGAGGGTTTCACCCCAAGTCCAGCACCCTGAGGCTGTATGCTAAGCGGAAGGAAGGAGGCCGGGGACTGGTGAGTGTCAGCACCACAGTCCAGGATGAGACAAGAAACATCCACGAATACATCACGATGATGGCCCCAACTGACAGCGTGCTCAGTGAATACCTCAGGCAGCAGAAACCCAAGAAAGAGGAGGAAGGCGAGGAACCATCATGGAAGGACAGGCCCCTGCACAGTATGTACCACCGGCAGATAGAGGAGGTGGCTGATATCCAGAAATCCTACCAGTGGCTGGACAAAGCTGGACTGAAAGACAGCACAGAGGCACTAATCATGGCAGCACAAGAACAAGCTCTGAGTACAAGATCCATAGAGGCTGGGGTCTATCACACCAGGCAAGACCCCAGGTGCAGGCTGTGTAAAGATGCCCCAGAGACAATCCAGCACATAACAGCAGGGTGCAAGATGCTAGCAGGCAAGGCATACATGGAACGCCATAACCAAGTGGCCGGCATAGTGTACAGGAACATCTGTGCCGAGTACAACCTGGAAGTCCCGAGGTCAAAATGGGAGATGCCCCCAAGGGTGATGGAGAATGACTGAGCTAAGATCCTGTGGGACTTCCAGATGCAGACGGACAAAATGGTGGTGGCTAACCAACCATAACCACTAACCATAGTGGTGGTAGACAAACAGAAGAAGACGGCTGTAGTGATCGATGTAGTGGTTCCGAATGACAGCAATATCAGGAAGAAGGAACACGAGAAGCTGGAGAAATACCAAGGGCTCAGAGAAGAGCTCGAGAGGATGTGGAGGGTGAAGGTAACGGTGGTCCCCGTGGTAATCGGAGCACTAGGTGCGGTGACTCCCAAGCTAGGCGAGTGGCTCCAGCAGATCCCGGGAACAACATCGGACATCTCTGTCCAGAAGAGCGCAGTCCTGGGAACAGCTAAGATACTGCGCAGGACCCTCAAGCTCCCAGGCCTCTGGTAGAGGACCCGAGCTTGAAGGATAAACCGCCCGCAGGGGCGAGATGGGTGTTTTTTTTCATAGAGAGAGAGAGAGAGAGAGAGATAGAGAAATAGATAGATAGATAGATAGATAGATAGATAGATAGATAGATAGATAGATAGATAGATAGATAGATAGATATGTATGTAAGGTTTATTATGTTTTTATCTAAGATAATTTGATCTAAGATCATTTGAATTGAATTTGGTAAAACTTTAATGGGTTATTCAACCCAGCATCGCCTTTTCACACAAGCACAGTCAGTTACATGACAACATGTACTCACAATCGTAAACACTTGCAACTTTCCACTGAAAGCCTACAAGTTGTGACAAGGTTATGAGTTGGACAGGCCCAGTCAAGACTGATTTGTATTGGAATGTGTGTTATTCTGTGGGTTTACCTGACGCGGGGTGAAAGCTGCTGATAAAGCAAAACTCATTTCGGATACAAAAGCATAGTAAGCAGTGTGTGAGCCAGCAAGCATTGTAAAAACTCCTCCATTACAGGAATAGCTATTACAATGATTTAACACCCTAGAATAAAGATAAAATTCTGCCTGTTAGTCTTAAATTAACATTCAATTAAGTACAGTATTTTCAACTGCATTTTCTGTTTTGTTTTTTTTTGTTTTCTTTTTGCTTTTCTTTCGCTTTTCTTTACAGACCATCCCAAACCAGCTCGATAGGATTTAGGTCTGGAGACTGTGCTTTTCAAGCTTACCATCTTGTTCTTTTTTCCTGAGATAGTTCTGGCATTGCTTGGACTTATGTTTTGGTCATTATCTTGCTGTAGGATGAACCCCTGACCAACTAGGTACCAGAGGGTACTGCATGGTGCTGCAGAATGCTGTGGTAGCCGTTTTGGTTCAAGGTGCCACTCACTCTGTACAAGTCACCGACCCTGGATCCAGCAAAACAGCAAAACAAGTCCTCTCTTCACAGGTCAAACTGAGACTTGCTTTCTCGACCACTATTAAGCTGTCCCTGAAGCCATTGTCCTGTGAGTCGCCTATCACGCAAGCTGTTAACTCTCACAAACTTGTCTTCTGATTCATTTGTGGCTTTGGATCTGCCAGACGTCTTCCTGTCAGAGTTTCTGAGTGCCTTGTGATGGTGAAGGAAACTGTACTCACTGACAGCTTGACTTTCTTTTCAATTTCTCTGTAGGAAAGACCAACATTTTAAGTGTTATGATGGTCTGTCTCTCTTCCATTGCCTTTTTCTTGACATTTTTGTGGCACTACACTACTTTCTGCAGTACAATACTGTTCGACTCATACTCACGAAGGTATGATACCATAGTGGGTTCCTTTCATACAGAAGAGGTTGTAAGTAATCCAGAAAACTTAAAACACCTGTAGGAATTAGTAGCACCAGCTTCCAACCTCCATTGCTGCAGAACAGCTTTAAATTGTTAACCCATTTTATGTTTCCTGAAAAAGGCCTTTTCGTATAATTCTTAAATGTACATTATTTTTCAGTTTTGGGAATTCTTACCTTTTTTTAACCTCTGGGTATTTCACCACTTCTCTTTGTACAATTTCAATCTTGAACGAAAATGAAATACAAAAAACACATTTTTAACAAATATAAGAATGAAGAAAACAGGGTTAACCCAGGGCGGTAATGTTGTTCGTAATAGTGTTTTCGTTTGTTTATCTTATAATTTGTGAATCTGCAAACATTCCCACTCAGTCCTTGAAAGTAGCTATATTGTGGTGGGGCTTGTTTATTTGTTTTGTTTATTTGTTTGTTTAGTCTTTGCTTTACTGTTACTTTATATGTTGTTTGTTTAATTTAAGGCTAAAAGAAAATTAAATCAATGAGAGGTAAAATTTGAGGGGGTAGGGACTAATAAGTGTATACTTCTGCCTACTCCTTTTCAAACAAAAGAATGGAATTATATTTTGTAATGATTGTGAATGCACGTGTTTGAAATAAAAATGAACTGAACTGAACTGAACTGAATTGCAATAAATAACTGTAAAAGTTGGGTGTTGCTGAAGGAGCACAAACAAAGGATGCAGCATACATACATAATTTTGGACATAAAAAGCAACAGAAAACTAAAGATAATATTTGAAGGTGTAGTAAAATTGGGGTAAAGGCCATTTAATGATCTGCTAACCTGTAAGGAATGAGCATCAGAATCAAAAAATTAAGCTAAAAACTGGAGTTCCTGTCGGAACCACTTGAGGCTGGTCCCAAAGCCAACCAATCTCTATAGACTCCTTTGCTAACAACCCATCTTTAAGATACTGAAATGTTTTAAAGATGTTATTATCTCAGATATTTGAATATTCAAATGCCAATCGGTTCAACTTCTTTTTAAAGATACCAATATTGTTTCAGAGTATGCCAGACAATCCGCTTTGCATATGTTTTATGAGAAAATCAAATGATTCCTTACATATATATCAGTGCTGTTAGCGTTAATTGCATTAAAATGATGTTAATCCCATAAATGCATTAACACGGCAAATCTCCGTTAGCAAGTTAATGTTGATCGCCCTATGCGAGGGGCTCCACGGCGTCGGTGTGTTAGCGCCATGCAGCCCCTCGCATAGGGCCCTCACACGGTGCACTAATATATATATTAGCCTCAGCATGATTTGATAAGTGAATATTAACTATTTAAAAAAATTCCATTGCAGGTTCTATACTTGCAATAATTTGTTTATATCTTATCTGTTAAGTGAAATGAACCTTAAAATTAATATTTAACTCACGGTGTAATAAGTTAAAGATTCCTCTAAGCTCTCCACATCTAGTGTGGGTGTACAACGTATTAGTTGCTCAACTTTTCCCACCAGCCACTTGTTTACTTCATCTTCACTTTCCTTGCAGGGAATGCCAAAGATAATTAACTTGTCTTATCATGTTTTTTTGGAGACTGTACTTTCAGTTTTATGACCTTTATGGAAGCCTGATCATACAGTCTATAACAGATAAATGAATGATAAAAAAAACACTGCATTCTTCTCTTTTAATCAAATCTTTTCATCTGCACTTTTAAAATCTTGGATTTCCTTCCGATCAAATGTTCAGAGTTTCAGCAAGCATACAAATTGCTATGTACATGTTTTTTCATGAAAGTTATGTCTACTTTACATTAAAATGTTTGGAAGCTGTTCATTGATCAAAAATAGTCCCACTAGAATTTTTTGTTTCTTTCCTTATAAGGTCTTGTTGTTACTCCACTACTCTGCTGTATCTAAGTATTCTGAAATGAAAAGCAATTAGACTCTAAAAACTGTGGCTATAGCTATATTATGAAGTGCAGCCACAGTTGTCAGTCTCAAATATACGAATAAACACATAGCTGCAAATGGGCTTCACCCTACTTCTTTTTAAAGAAGACAGTAAGGACTCTTGGTTTCACAATATTCCAAACAATCTTCTTTGCATATATTATTATGTGGAAATCAAGTTTTCATTGCATGAATTTATTAGACCCCTGTGTGTTTGAGTAAGTGGGCAAAAACTTTCAGTTTTCTTTCCACAGCAACTTTTTCCATTTGTTTACTTTATTTTTACTTTTCCTTGCAGGGAATGCTGCAGAGAGTTAACTTGTCTGATCTTGTTTGTTTGGGACTGAACTTTCAGTTTTATGACCTTTGTCGATACCTGTTCATACAGTCTGATAAAAGAAGCTGTGTTCTTCTCATTTTGACGCAGCTTATCTTTTATGCAGGTTATAGCTAATGTTAATCTGCATATCTGCAGACTGCAATTGATTATTTTTTTAAAGTAAACACGGTACTTTAAGATTTGATGGATTTATTTATAGCTCAAATAACTTCAGCAAGGAAAAATACACATAATATATAAGAGCTAAAAGCTTTTTTCCCACGTGTCATCTCTGGGTAGAGGTCGTTTTGCAAAACAGAAATTGTAAACGCATGTGAGCCAAATCTTTATAATTTTTTCTTCTTTATAAATCTTTTTTAATTTAACGAACTCTCTGATAATTAACAAAACACATTCCATGCTCCAGTCTATTCTGGTAAAAAGAATTGACTGAATTGATAGGAAAAGTAGAAAAAGCAGAATAGTTCACCTTTAGTCTCGGTGTACTTTGCTGTGTGACACTCAGTGTTGGGTAAGTTACTTTAAATTAGTAACTTAGTTACATTACTAGTTACTTCTATCAAAAGTAACTCAGTTACTTGAAGTTATTCGTTACTTTCAAAGTAACTAGTTACTAGGGAAAGTAACTTTGGTTTTACTCAAAATTCTCTTGTCAATGTGTTGCTTCCATAAGTGGATACCCACAAAACTGCCAGTCTTCTAGTTTGCTTACTTGCCACAAGTGCACTGTGCCACCTACCAATAGAAAGGAAAAAATAATGTGCACATTTCCACGAGAGAAATCCCACGCCTGGACCATCGTTGACCGCCGCCATGATTCTAGCCTGCTTTTTACATCCAACACAAAAACTGCAGTCGTGGTGCTTTTGATTGTACTCAGAACTTGGAAATTCTGCCTTCCGAATAGGAAGATGTAGGCAACACCAGACTGCAGATGAGTTGCATACAGGGCTGGACTGGGCCCGGCCCGGGCATTTTGATTAGAAACCAGGTATTAAACCACCAGGTATTAAAGCCATAAAGCCTTTGAATGAAAACAAACACTGTTGTGACAGTGATGTACAATGTTTTGATGGTATATATGCATCAATCTATCAATCGTTTGTTGTAAGATTCAGATAATTTCTTATTTTTCTTTTGCCTGTCCCGTTTGGTTCTTTTGCCATCAGAATTATTGTCTAAAGGCGAAGAAAGATGCCCAACAGATTTACCTTACTAAATGGACCATCCCAGCCTTTCCGTAATGGTCTATTTGATTCACCTTTTATTGTTTTGTTTTGGGTTTTTTTAATTTTCACTTGCTAGATACGGGACAGACTTGAATGAGGAAAAGAAAAGGGAGAAAGACAGAGGGGGAAAAAACAGCAGAGAAGAGGGATGGAGATAAAGGGCAAAAAACAAAAACCAACAAAATAAGCAGACAAAAAATACATATATCAGTCACCTGAATCACCTGTTGAGAAAGAAAAAAGAAAACAAGCAGAAGAAAACGAGAGCAATAGAATAAACAACATCACGATGATATATGGGAATATAACAGTAAATACTAAATATTAAACATTATTGTGTAAGATCGACAGCGCACAGTGTGCTTTGAGGTAGGAGCCAAAAAGGGTGTAGTTTGTGTGTGTGAGCACCTGTGTGTACACCTGTGAGCATGGACGCGCTTGTTTTTAAAAGGTTCCTTCATGTAAAGATCTGTTAGAGGGTGTGGGGAGCCACAACCCTGACCTCCAGGGCATGAAGCAGGCATGGAGGAGATCAAAACTCCAGACATCCAGAGGCCCCCAGAACACAAGAGACCAGGAAGACCAACAGAGGGGCAGCTGCGTCACTATCCCAGAAAGAGCTGAGGAGAGTCCCAGATGAGGGGTCACTCAGCAGCCGCGGAGCAGAAGCCAGGGGGGGTTGCAGTGACGTGCCCGTGAGCTCCGCCGGCAGCCAGCTGTGCCAGAGTGACCGAGCCCCAGGCCGAGAGGCCGAGGGCACCCCACCCCCGAAGTGGCCCGAGCGAGCCCCAGGCTCCAGGCCCCGGCAAGCAGCCACCAAGGAGTGAGCCGGTGTGTACCTGGACGCCCATCCCCGGACACAAAGAACCACCAACGCACCGATGTCTGAGGGCGTCTGCCACTGGCAGGGGAAGTGGTGGGGGCAGATAGGCCTCCATACCTTGGAGGGCCTGAGATGTCCCCAGAGAGGTGGCGTCTGATACCCAACCTGACATATAGACACAGACATACAGGCACACACAGATACAAACATCCATTCCCACCCTCATGCTCTCATATGCAATTACTCAACACTCAACCATCGTGGAGACAGACATAGAGAGACACTGTACACACAACCGGGTCTAGGTACCCTTGCCCCTGGAGGGGGAAACTGCACCCAGACCCAGGTGGTGTTACCCTTTTCCTTGCAGTGGGGAGAAGCAGACCGCCCCGACTCCGCAGCAGGAGGGAGGCCTCACATTCCAGACCCCAGTCGGACGGCCAACTCCTCCTCCTAGCCCCCCCGCTCCAGCAGGCCGCAGAGAACGGGGGTGTGAGAAGACTCCAAACCTCCCTCCGCCCGCTCATATGTAGTGTTGATGCATGTGTGTTCTAAGGTGCATTTAAAACCCAGGAGGACATGGAGCTACCTGCCAGAGAGCAGCAGGTAAGCGCATAGCCCCTCCTGCTGGCCCTCAATGTCTACGTGTATTTAAAATTGAGAGGTGGGCAACGACGCCAGGGGTGAGGTGTACACCCTGATGGTCTTTTGGAGTCCGTGTAGCGTGCCCACCCCCAAGATCCTATATGTATGTGTTATGAGAGTGTGAGTAATGTGAATGTCTAAGTTGCGAGATAAAATTGAGGCACAGGCAGCCAGAAGGGGACAGAGGGGGTGCAGGGGATGCCTCCCCTGCACCCTGGTGACACACCTTTACCCCAAGGCCCTGCATGTGTGGGTGACTGTGGTGGAGCGGGAAGAGGGAGGCAGCTGGAGATGGGGAGGGAAGGAAGGGAGGGGCAAGTGACCCCTCCCTGGGGCCAGTTCCCCCCCCCGCTGACCCCAGTAGGCACTCCCATACTCTGCAACCCGCCAGGGAAAGGGGGCCCAGGCCCATCCGGACCAGGGCCCAGTGCAGCAGCGCTGCCCGGCTCCACAGAGCCCGGGACAGCCCACCCGACCCCACCACAGAGAAAACTGCACCCACCCCGTCATCCACTCATCTTCCAGACTACACAAGACAATAGACGCCCAGGCTGAGATCTTCCTCCACCTCTTCTGTATCTCCCCCTCCTGCAGAGTGAGTTCCTGAAGAGAGGAGAGCTCCTGCAAGATGTGACAACCTCCCCCACCAGTTGAAGAGCCCCCCAGGTGGCTCGATGCACTGGTGGCACCCTGCGCCAGGGCCGGGCCCCCATACACCCACCCGCCCACAACCCCGGCAACACACCAACCAGGACCCAAGCCCCCGAGGCCCGGCCAGGGCCCCAGCCCAGAGACGGAGTGCCCCCAGAACCTCACGCCCATCCCGGACCCACCCAGGGGCAGCCAGGCTACCAGGTCAGTAACCCACATCCGTCAGCACAGACCCTCTCCTAGCCCCGCTGCATGCAGCCACGAGGAAACCGTCACCTAAGAGCCAACAGAGCCCCTAATAGGCCATGACCGCTACCCGGGTTGAGCCCCCAAGGAAGATGCTCCTGGGAACCCCCGACGCCCTAAGCCTGTCCCTACCCCCACACCAATCACAACAGCGAAGGTGGGACCAAACTATGACCCCCTACCCCCACTAGGTGATGGAGCTGATCAAAGGAGCCCAGAGCAATTGATCTGATGTGGTGGCAGAGGCTGTATCAAGACTAATGTAATCTAATAGATAATTTCTATATTGGTTAGAATTAAGATTATTTTTATTTTTCCAGTTCATGAGGACTGTTTTCTTGGCTATGCATAGGGCAGTGAAAACCATATGGCCTATATTCTTTTCTGTAGTGACATTATCTAAGCTGCCCAACAAACACACTAAAGGGGAAGTTGGAATGTTACATTTCAGACACTTCGATAAGTCTTCACATATCTCGCGACAAAACTTCTGAACTGGTGGACAGAACCAACGAACGTGGATATAATTGTCCGGTGAATTGGTTTGGCAGTGTGAGCAGTTGTTGGTAGACGTAAAACCCATCTTGAACATCCGATGACCTGTATAGTGCACTCTATGTAGTATTTTGTATTGAATTAATTGAAGACTGGGATTTCTAATTAGATGAAAGGTTTTTAAGCAAATCTGAGACCAGAAGTTTTGGTCTAAGTTAACTGATAAATCCGCTTCCCATTTTGCAATAGGAAGTGATATTGATTCATCTGTTTTAGAAAGCATTCTGTAAATTTTGGATAGTAATTTGGGGGTTTTAAGAATAAGAAATTGAACCACACTTGGTGGTGTTTGTAGTTCAACTTGACCCGGTTTAAATTTCTTTTTTACTATGGATTTAATTTGTTGTTATTCTAAAAATCTTTTCTTGTTGATCCCATATTGTGTAACTAGTCTGTCAAATGAAATAAATTCTGTTCCTTCTATTATATGTTCTAAATATTTGATTCCTTTACCACTCCAATCTGAAAAGTTTATCATATTATTGTTTTGTAATATGTCAGGGTTGTTCCAGATAGGTGTACGTTTGCATGGGATTAATGAAGACTCGGTCAATTTTAGAAACTCCCACCATGCTGTCAGAGAAGAGCTGATGCTGATGCTTTTGAAGCATTCATGTCGTTGGATGTTTGAGCTGATAAATGGTAGATCTGAAATCTCTAGATTATTGCAAAGTGCTTGTTCTACATCTAGCCAAGGTTCATGTAAGAGGGTATGTTTTAGCCATCGTGAGATAAACTGAAGCCTGTTGGCTAAGAAGTAGTGCTGAAAGTTAGGTAGTTCTAATCCTCCTTTATCCTTGGTCTTTTGTAGTGTTTTTAAGCTTATACGTGGGGGTTTATTTTTCCAAAGGAATTTGGACATACATGAATCTAGAGATCTGAACCAATCTTGTCGCGGTTTAGTTGGGATCATTGAGAATAAATAATTTATTTTTGGTAAGACCATCATTTTTATAGTGGCAACCCTTCCCATAAGTGATATGGGTAGACATTTTGATATGGGTAGATAATTATTTTTTAAAGCTAGATATTTTAAATGAGAATAAGAAAGAAAAGTACTTCTTTGTTGGTCGATAGTGAGTTACAGCTTTGGCAGCCTTTAAGTGACAGTTATAAATGTATTGCAAGACATCTGTTAAGATATAGCAGCTGACTGATGTAACCCTGATATTCAGTGTTTATAAAACATCTAGTATGAAACTAGTATGTGCAGTACAAGTAGAGTTTATAGTCTTATATAGGGTATGTTAACCATCTACTTACCTTTACCAATGATTTTGTATACCATTGAACATCCTGAAATGACTGGTTTGTAACTGATGCAGAGTACCGTTTATAAATGATTAATCAATGAGTTTTAGAACATGAAAACATAATTAATAAAAAAGTGTTGTACATTAGCTTATTCATCATGAATAAAGTGTTTAAAGCAGTGCTTGTAAACTATTAACTGATTATGAGAAATACTTTGTAGATGCTGAAGAGATAATTAAGTAACCATTAACTAATGCTTAACAGATGATTAACTAATGCTTAATAGTGTGCACGTATTATAAAGTGTTACCAAGATATTTTTGAGTGTTTTTCAGTGTTTTTAATTATTTGTTTTAATCTTGTTTATTTTTCATTGTTCAATGCTGCCTGGTAAGCATTTTGTCAATATATATTTCATAAGGTCATCGTTAAATATTTACAAGAAATCAGGCATTATACAGTGTGTAAACTTCAGTCCAGTGCGATTTGGATGCTCAGCAGAAAATGTAGCCAGATATCAGCTGGGCTTAGATACATTTCAGATAAAATAACCTTTGTTAGTCCCAGAGTTGGGAAATTGAAATTGTTACTGCAGCAGAGGACACAAGGCAGGAACAAATGAACACACGCAGCATACCTAATAGCAATAATGCTATGCAAAAATAGAAGAAATATAGACTAAGAAATAGATAAGTACTTATATATGTAAGTCTATATATCTATATCTATCTATCTATATATATATCTATATACATACATATATATGATGCAATAATACAGATTACTAGTAGGAGAAGAATGAAACATTTCATAGTGCAGTGGTTAGGTGTTAATAGGTATTAACAGGTATTGCACACTCATATATGTAAAGACCCCAGTGTGTGCATATGTGGTGTACATTCACTGCTGTTGTGCAGTGTACAGGCTGACAGCAGCTGGAGGGAAAGGCCTCCAAAATCTCCCCTTTGCACACTGTGGGTGCAGCAGCCTATCACTGGAGGGAGTTCAGGTTAGTGTTGTCAGGGTGACCTGTATGGGGTGGGAGCTGTTATCTGACAGAGATAACTACCTCCACTGGGTCAAGAGGGCATCCCAGAACAGAGCTAGTTTTCTTGATCAACCTGTTCAGTTTCTTCCCATCCCCAGCAGACCACACCATAAAACATGGACAATACCACCACAGAGTCCTAGAAGGTCTTCAGGAGCTCTCCCTGCTCCCTTCCAAAAGACTTCTCTGTTGCAAATACAACCGTCTCTATCCTTTTGTGTAGATGGACTCTCTGTTGTTACTCCAGATCAGTTTATTGATCAGATCACTTATATGAGTCAGCTATCTTAATGCCCATTCTCTGGATGTTCACTGGTGTAGGTGGAGTCCACTACCTGCTCCTTGGTTTTCGGAGTGTTGATCTGGAAGTGGTTCTGCTGGCACCAGTTGACAAAATCCTCAGTCAGTTCTCTGTATTCCCTGTTGTCCTGTTGTCAGTAAAGTACACCGTGAGGAGATGCTCTCATTGCCCACTCATTATTTTAAAATAGAGATAGCGTACATAGTTCATACATATGAGAGACTATTATGAGCCACTTAGGAGAAAGCGTTAAATGAGCTGTAGGCCACTGCTGGCACTGTCATCACATTGGAGGGTCACTTTAGTGTTCAAGTAGAATAAAAACAAATGAGAAAAAACTCACAAATATTTCAGAAAATGTACGGTTTTGTTTGTTTGTCACTGAATAGTGTTGGAATAAAGTGTGAAAATTGTGAAGGATTAAAATATTCCAAGAGCTCAAATTACTTCACCAAAACATGTTTCAATCATATTTTATCAACACAAATTGCACAGGTTTATTGAATATGAATAACTTGTGTTAATTCAACTCAATTGTTTAAGCTCCTGCCAAAGCAAAACATCTGTGTGCATTTAGTGTAATAAACTATTAAACCAGAATTATATACTAGGATTAAGCCAAGTGTTAGGATGTAACGCAGAGTAGTATTTCTAGTAGACTTGTTTTGATATGCCTGTTTTCATTTTATTTTCTAAATTTTAAAGAAGGCTTTAGAAAGGTCAAAATAAATCTTCTGTAAGGGAGTATCAGCTATTCTAGTAGAATTTATTTTACCAATGCAAGGGCGCATTAGTACCTTGTTATACAACATATCTATTTCATAAAGGGAGAACACACATTTCCAAAGAGACTTCCTGGCAGCTGCCATTTTAAGTATAACCTCTGATATGGGCACATTCAGATTGCAGCAGCTATACAACAGCGGCCTCTAGAGGTGTTTACACACTATGACCAAATCAGACAATGTAACACAACACGCAGGTCGCCCCAGTGAATTGATTAAGCTGGTAGCAGTGAGTTGTTAACTTCTCATTTGTCAAGCATATCTCCCATGAATGATATGAAATAATTTAGAGACATAACATTGACATCACAAAGCAGAAGCTGCAATCAGTTTTTAGGAAAGTGAGTTTAATAAGAGTAGGTAAAATAATGCAGTAATTTCTTAGTTTTATAATCCCTTTATAAATCATGTTGGCTACAGCCTATTTAGCAGTGCAACAAGAGCATTGGACAAACAAACAAACAAACAAAGAAACAGTCAACAACAACAAAAACGTTAGTACCCAGGGATAAAAATGTTGTGTATGAAAGGGAAACCTAATGGACAGATGTAATGGCTGAACAGTGGTGGCTTTAAGTGATGTATCAACTCAAACATGCATCCGTGGTCTATGTTACATAAGTACGATGATCGGTGGTGACGGTTGGCGCCGCTTTGGAAGCAGAAACTATTGGTTTGAAAGCCTTCAGTGTTTCCTTGTGGCGGGACTCTTATACTGCACTGTAAGATGTCGAGCAGTGTCAGCCGTATGCTAGAAAGTGATACATTAAAATTTCTGGGGTCACCATGAAGAGCTTACTTCCTTTCTTGCTCTGTGCGTAAAATGTGGTATGTTGGGTCTGTTCCCACAAACCCGCTAATTCTAGAGACTTATTCATCATGAAAGAAAACAAGACAGTCAGCGATCGATCGATTACTTGCGCAAGGGAGGCCTCATCTGTCCAGCACGAAAATGACCCCGACGATGGCCTCCCCCTGCTGCCTTTTATTGAGAGACAGTTTACACAGCAAAGCAACGCCCACATGGTTCTAAGACAAGGCTTTGTATGTATATGTGTGAACTTCTGTATGTAAGTAAGAATGTGTGTGTGTGTGTGTGTGTGTGTGTGTGTGTGTGTGTGTGTGTGTGTGTGTTTTGGGGGTGCGTTTGTGTGACCTCCTGATGACCAAAAGGGTCATAAAAGCAGGAAGCTTACAACACAAGAAACAGATCTTTCAGATAGGATGTATCTACAATAAAACCTCCCCCAACACAAAGTGGTTACAGGTGTTCAGGATCAAAGGAATGGCTTTGATAATACTGCTTGAAATAAGACTGTACAAATTTAAGAAACACAATGGCAACATTCAACAATTAGACCTAACATGGTACTTAATGGACTGAAAAGAAAAACGATGGCACCCTTGTAGTTCACAGAAGTGGTGATGATTCAGGGTTTTAATTTGTAAGGTTTGAATTTTGAGCCATCATAAATTTTAAAACAGGAAAGTATACTATTTAACATATGTTAACTCAAAGCTAATATAGCTGCTCATATATAGCTACTTATAATTTGAAGAGCTGCCTACACCAATGAGTAGACTTCCCAGAATGGAAACAGCACTCTTTGTGTGGTTTGAGAAAACATTCAAGTCTTTAAGAACTATGACTGAAAAGAATCCACCTGTTTACAGCAGCAGGCTGCCTTCCTAGAATTTGGATATCCCCCGTGCGCTTGTCTCTGCATTATGTGCATTACCTCTCTTGGAAAATTAAAACTACAGCAGCTTTTTATAGTTTTTTTCATTCACTATCAGCTTACACCAAAAGTCTACTCTGAAGAAGATTATTCAAAGCATGCAACACAGAATAAAACAAGTTTAAATTAAAATTAAACAAATCAAAATCTTGTGGACATATGCCTTTTACATGTTGGTAAAATATTTAGGATGAGATGGAGATATAACACTCATGCACCCTGAAAATTATGAAGGTCTAAATATGTATCAAAGGGACTCACTGAACATCAGTGGATTTTTATGGGGCAAACGTACTTAAACTAGCCACTGTGACCATTCCTGCAGAGCAGAATGAATGATACTGATGGGGACTAAGAGGGTTTGTAGTTAAACTCCTGCTCTTACAGGATCAGTGAGTGTCTGTTTAAGGATTATTAACATATTTTTACATCACTATGGAACACCAGCATTTCTGCAGAGGACAGAACTCCCTGCTTTAATCTACCATGATGCTCTGTGTTATGTTGTCATGGCAATATGAAGTCAAATAAATACAAATATACAAAAATGCACATTTAAAGGAGGACAAGAAGACAGGCAAGTGGAAGAGCTTTTGAAGCAGGAAAACTTTTCTGGATTTCTCTTAATTTAACTGGAAATTTTGCAAATACAAGTCAAGGAGGAAACAAGGAGGCAGGAGGCAAACTATTTACAAAACAATCAGCTGTTCTGCATTCAATAAGATGCCACACAAATTATTTTTGCCACTCCAAAAAAATAACTTCTATTCACTATAAAGGAGAACATCACAGCCTGATACCTGCAGGTCTGACAGCAGCAGTTATATCACTCCTGTTTCTACCTGGAGACAGCAGTCGCCTCATTGTTCTAACACACAACACAAAACTATCCACAACACTACACACTAACTACACAAGACAACAAAACACACTAACCACAAACTCCAAACACGCTAAACGTCACAAATCTCTCACATCTCAAAACTCGCTCTCTCTCTTTTTCTGCTGTCTTTCTCTCTTTCTCTCTCTCTCACTCTCACCGTCACTCCTAAAACTTCCCCTGTTTTGTTTTGTTTTGTTTTTGTTTGTTTTTTTTTTTTTGGGGGGTCATAAGCAGAGAGTGCTTGCTAGCGCTGTCTTTAGATAGTAAAGGTGATGAAACTATTGAGGAAAAAACACCGCGTATATATTGTCCATCATGACTCTGGCTTTAGGTGGCCTATCAACACAATTTAAAAACTGGTATATATCACCTTGTTGCTTTGTCTTTAAGTGGTCATGTGATTGGCTTACCACGACTCCTTTATTCTTCCTCAATCAAACAGCAGCACTCATGCGATTGTTTTGCCCCCTTAGCTCCAGGTGTTGTGCCAAAAAGTGATCGTGATTACCGTCCGCGGGAGCGCGCGCAGCTGCTTAAAGCTATAGCGTCCAGATTACTTACGTAGTCAGCTGCTTCTGTGCAACTGATATAAGTTGCGGTAAGCTGAACACAGCTTCAACCGTCTGTTTGTTGAAAAATAGTAACGGACCGCATTTTCTTGTTAGTAACTGTAACGGCGTTGTAACGATAGGAATAGTAATTAGTTAGATTACTCGTTACTGAAAAAAGTAACGCCGTTAGTAACGCCGTTACTTGTAACGCTGTTATTCCCATCACTGGTTAGGATTCACTTCCCCAGAAATAGAGTATTGGTGAATGGGCTCGACAAACAGTTTCAAGCCGATCTGGTTGACATGTCTGAACATGTGGCAGATAATGATAATGTGAGATACCTGCTAACATAGATGTATTCTCAAAATAAGCATGGCTTAGATGCCTCACAACCAAGACAGGGACCGCTGTATCAGCCGCTTTCGAGGATATACTTAGTGAGGGAAGGATCCCTATGAAACTACAAACAGATGAAGGCAAAGAGTTTTATAATACAACAGCTAATATATAATATGATAATAATATAATATAATAAAACAGCTAATGAAGCGATATAATATCAAGCATTTCTCAACAGCTAATGAGGTTAAATGTAATGTTGTCGAGGGATTCCATCGTAGCTTCAAGGGTAGAATGTGGAAGTACTTAACATCTGCCAACTCCCGGAGATATGTAGATGCCATACCCGATCTCACACAAGCATATAACAATGCTTATCACAGGGCTACCCAAATGGCTCCGACAGAGGTGAATAAGGATAATGAGAAGCTGGTCTTTAACATGTTGTCCAAAACGAAGCCTCAGAGGGAACTGCGCTTTAAATTTAATGTTGGCGACACTGTACGAATATCAAAACTGAGAGGAGTGTTTCGAAAAGGATACAAGCAGACCTACACCGATGAGATTTTTACAGTCAAGGAGCGCATAGGGAGGCAGCCACCAGTGTAAAGACTAGTGGATCTAGCAGTAGAGGTATTGAAAGGGACATTTTATGAGCCTAAGATACAACGTGTGGTTGTTGATAAAAACAAAACATTTAAAATTGAAAACATATTGGCTAGAAAAAAAGCGTGCCGGAGAAAGCTGGCACTAGTGAAATGGCTAGTATGGCCCACCAGCTTTAATGGTTGGATTCCAGAAAAAGACATCATCGAGGTGTGATTAACTCAGATGATGCAGCTCTGCACACATTCATTCAGCACTGAGCAGAGACTGAGGAATGAAGCATGAATAAAAAGAACAACAATGCAGGCTTCCCATATGGAAGAGAAATAGAAAAAACTTATAAAAGACTTGCATAATTTTGGCTTACTTCATATAGTGAATCATATAAGGCCTATATGATTTACTCATGAAAGTGGCCACTTTCTCATTGCTTTCATATATTGTTTTAGTAAGTATCCAAAACATACAAGTTTCATTTATATAACTTTTCAAGGGTTCTTATATCTGTTTTCACTCTTGTGTGTTTTTCATACAACTTTCACACAAGACAGATACAAACTTTATAAGATTTATATATATCTTTTCCATATGGGTTTTATGTAAGCCTCTTCTCGAATGCTTTGGCACATGTTTTAGAACAAAGCTAGCAAAACCTATTGTTTTGAATCAGCCGTTTGAGGTTGCTGTTATAGAGATACAGCACCCCCGCATATGGCTGTCTTTTCCACAATCAGATTCGCAAGTGGAAATTTATGACCCAGTCAAAGATGAAACCACAGCCGTAACTGTGATTGAGCTGTCTGTGGGTCATTATGCATCTGTGGAACAGATAATAAAATAAATTAATTTTTAATGTCAGCAGCACCAAGCCACAGGAGACATTAAAACACAATACAACACAGTTAGTAACCATGTCAGTGTTATGGGGCCTAGAGGTACCATTCTCACATTTAGAGGGAGACTGGCAGAAATCCTAGGATTCAAAACAGAAGACCCGTTTGTACTTCATTATAAAAACCCATACGCCCCACATCCTGCAGACATATACGGGGGAAAATATGACATCTTTATTTATGCAGATATCGTTGATTACCAGCTTGTGGGCGACGCCCACTCCTGGCTTTTAAGGGCTATAAATATTACAGACAATGACCACCGTGTGCCTATTCTGCAATTTGACACCCTGTACTACACAAGTGTGTCAAAGACATTAATCGACGACATAGAAATTGATTTGAAAGACGACCAGAATCAACACATACCCTTTTTATACGGGAAGGTGTTTGTCACGCTCCACTTCCGTCCGATAAGACAGCATTTTTAAAAAGAAAAGGATGGCTGTCTACAACACAGATGAGCAAAATATGTAAAATACTATGTATCACAGCTGGGGGAGAGCTCGGAGGGTATATCGGGACCAGCACGCAATATGGGGCAGGTCTGGGAGGCTTGTTCTGCAGCTTGTTTAGATTTGTGGTACTGCTATTTAAAAAAGGAGTCAGCATAGTCAAACCCCACCTAAAAACAGCCGCATCAGGCATAGTGTCTGATGTCATATCCAACATAACCAGGTCCTCATCCACTAAGCAGGACGGTAACGGCTTGTATGTGTATACGCCCAAGCCTTCTAAGACCCCACCCACAGTGCACCCGCTGTCTAAAAAGCGTAAAACCACAAAACCTACCAGGAGACCCACCAAACGGACACCGTCACATGGAGTGAAAAGACCCAGAACCAGTCGTTCAAAAACTGCAGCGTTTGACATATTCTAAATGGCTCTGTTACACAGTCAATTTGGAGAACATGTAAAAACAGAGCTGGACCTGTTTACTGTTCCCTACACACAAACTAGCATTGAGAAAAGTACATTTATTGAAACCCCCCCAGTTTCTGCAATCACCGATCTAGGACCTATCGAGTTTTACATCTCATCGTCCGGAGAAGATTACCTGGATCTAAATGACTCATATCTATACTCGTGTAAGAATCACAAACGCCGATGGCACAAACTTAGCTAGGGACACCAATGTAGGATTTGTGTCCCTACCAGTGTTGGGTAAGTTACTTTAAATTAGTAACTTAGTTACATTACTAGTTACTTCTCTAAAAAAGTAACTCAGTTACTTCAAGTTACTCGTTACTTTCAAAGTAACTAGTTACTAGGGAAAGTAACTTTGGTTTTACTCAGAATTCTCTTGTTAATGTGTTGCTTCTGTAACTGGATACCCAGCAAGATTGCCAGTCTTCTAGCTTGCTTACTTGCCACAAGTGCACTGTGCCACCTACCAATAGAAAGGAAAAATAATGTGCACATTTCCACGAGAGAAATCACGCCTGGACCGTCGTTGACCGCCGCCATGATTCTAGCCTGCTTTTTACATCCAACACAAAAACTGCAGTCGTGGTGCTTTTGATTGTACTCAGAACTTGGAAATTCTGCCTTCTGAATAGGAAGATGTAGGTAACACCAGACTGCAGATGAGCTGCATACAGGGCTGGACTGGGACAAAAAAAAATCGTCCGGGCATTTTGACTAGAGACCGCCCACCATTATAGGAAAAATCATAAAGCCTTTGAATGAAAATAAACACTGTTGTGACAGTGATGTACACTGTTCTGATGGTATATATGTATCAATATATCAATTGTTTGTTGTAAGACTCAGATAATTATTTTTTAAAAGCGAGACATTTTAAATGAGAATAATAAAGAAAACTATTTCCTTGTGCCCCCTTTCCTGTTAATGCCCTACATGGACCCCTGGCAAAATTTGCTAGACCCGCCCCTGCACAGTTACCAGCTGTCAGCTACGTAGAAAAGGATCCTGGTGTTATTTGTCTCTCAGAAACAGTTCATAACTTCCTTCAACTCATTCATGTCACCTAAAAGGTAAACCTGTTTCTCCATCACCTGTTCAGCTCTGATGATTCAGTAAGGACATCTCCTGGTTTCATCTGCATGTTTCCTCTCACCAGATAACCAAACCGATATCATGACCAGCAGCTTTACAGCTGTGGCTCCAACAAACATCAGCTGATACTAGAAATTAATATTAAATAAATTCTAACAACAGCTGATCAAGCTTAAACGTGCTGCTGTTGTTTAACGCGACATCCGCTGGTTTCCTCTTTCTGGCGCAAAGTGGGCGATAAATAAACAAGAGAGAAAAGCCGATCAGCTGATCATTGATCAGTTTCGTGATTGAAGTAGAAACAGGAGAGGAGAGAATGAGAGAAGAAGAGGCAGCTGTGCAGCTTCAACTTTGTGTCTTTTCATTGTAGCTGAAGTCCGGGACAAACTGTGTTCCTTTTCACCTCAATACGAAACGCGTAATATTTTCTCTGAATACGAGACGATTCTGTTTTTACTGGACGGTTGGCAACTCTAATAATTAACCGTATGAACAAAATAAAGTTCAACATCAGTAACATAGCACCCACCCAGCTGTATAGAAACTCCGTCATGCTAGCTAGCACGCAGTACGAAAATGTCAGCATACCGAAAATAAACTCCACCTAAACTTGGTTTATATCTGACTCCGATAGACTGCAGGTCATAACGTCTTACCTGAAGTTCAGTTCACCTGACACTCGGACCGCGGCCGCTCGGGTCTCTCCTCTTGCCTCCTTTTCCTTCATCCACCTGCTGGCTTCCACCACTTGCTAATGTTATTGAATCTGTGGAAGCTCGCGATATCCACCACACGAAGTAACGAGTAACGAGCCTATCTAAATCCCAGTAACGAGTAACGCGTTCCTGGTTTTGGCATAATAACTAGTTACCGTGCTCGTTACCACAATAATAACGTAGTTACTGTAACGCGTTACTTAATAACGCGTTAGTCCCAACACTGGTCCCTACCTATAGAACTATCAGCCGTAATCGGCAGGATTATCAATAAAAACACACATTTTCTAGGCGTGTTAGCCTACGATCAGTTACCCACTGGAAGGCTTCAAAGACTCCCGTCTATGGCTATTGTAAACACCCACCCTTCTACAATGCCCGGGGAACACTGGCTTGCTGTTTATATTTCGAGAGACAGACACGGTTATTTTTTTGATAGTTTTAAAAACTCGCTAGACAGTTTTCCACCAGCGATAAGGATGTTTCTTCTAAAAAACTGTTCCACTATTTTATATTCAGGAAAACAAGTGCAGAACGAATTCTCCATCACATGCGGTCAACATTGTGTATTTTTTTATATCATATACAAAATGGTGTGTCTTATACACATTTGCTTAACATGTATGGTACTAATTTAATTTGTAATGATGCTATGGTGTGTCGTTTTGTCAACAACATTGCAGTATGCAGCTATTATGCGTGCGTGCAACGCAGATACTGATGTGTACTAGTGAGAATAATAAAAACAATATGATAGCATGATTTAATTGAGTCAGAGGTATTTATTATCAAAATTTTTCGTGTATATTATAGATTCACACCATACGTGTTTTAACAGTAGTAAAAGAAATCAAACATTAACCAGTAATAAAAGACATAAAATATTTAACAGTAATAAAAGAAAAACAAACATTAACCTGTCATAAAGACATAGTATATTTAACAGTAATAAAAGAAAACAAAACAATTTTAGTAGCAATAAGTGAAAAAAAAAAAACCCAAAACCCCATTACAGTAGATAAACAACAAGCCATCAAATATTTTTAGCAAAAAAAAAAAAAAAAAAAAAAAAGCATTTCTGCTGTGATTATAAAACACAAAAGTCTGAATTTGTCATGGTCCTGGGTCAGTGACCCTGTCACGGACCCGGCTCTGGAGGACTCGGGGGTCCGTGAGCAGTGTTGACTGTTATTATTATTATTATTACTACTACTATTATTATTGTAATTATTTGGTGATGTGTGTGTTTTTCTGCACAATGCTGTGTTATTCTGTGTTCCACTCGTTATATGTTTAGACAGGTTGTGGGTGTGTATATGTGTGTCTTCGGGTGTGGCTGTTGGATGGAGGACAGCCACCTGCAGGCCTGATGGGTGTGGCCCTGTGGGAAGACTGACCACGCCTGAAGTCCCTGCCACACACACCGGTTGCTGATCAGGGCTCGTCGGGGGAGCTATTTAGGAGAGTGTTGGAGCTCCCACCGGCGCGGGATCATTGCGTTGTCATCCCAAGTTAGTGTGTGTCAGTGTATGATAGTGCAATTTGTGTATGCCGCGGGGGTCAGTGTTAACGGCTGTTTCTGTGGTTTTCCTGCAGGAGGAAGGGTGGACCAGAAAGGCAGCATGCACGGGGTGTGCGGAAACATGACAGCGAGGAGCACGAGCACAGACGCCAGAGGGGAGCACACACACGGGAGTCAAGGGAGCAACGGGGATTCATTGTGTTTACAGCTTTCACTGTTAATAAAGTGCACTGTTTGCATCGTAGAATCCTGTGTTTTGGGTCCTCCTTTCCCCACATCCCCCAGACCCAGTGTTTTTGGTTGTTGTACTTTTACTTTTGATAGTTTTATGTATCAAAACTGTTGTGTTTTGGTTTCCCAGGGTTTAGTTGTGTTCCCTGTGTTTGGTGTTATCCCTGCCTGTGTATCCGCTTTTGTGTAGTAAGGTGTCTGTGTTTAGTTCACGTTTCTTAGTCTGTGTCTTTGCGTGTATGTACTCCTGTTTCACTTTGAAGGTCCCTGTCTGATGTCAGTGTGTTCTGTTACGTTTCCCTGCCTCGTCAGCTGTGATGTCTTCCAGGTGTGTTCCCCTCCTGTTTCCCATCCCTTGATTCCTGGTGTGTGTATTTATAGTGTGTGTTACCTCGTCCTCGTTGCTGGTTTGTCTGCGTCTCTCTGTCCGTCATTCTGTGTATTTCCCTGTGCCTCCCTGCATCTGGTTAGTTTCTGTTAGTTTTTCCCAGTTTAGGTTTTCTTAGTTTCATGCTCCCCCTCGCCATCTCTGTTTGTATCTTGTTAAAGGATTTTTATATGTATTCTGCTTTATTGTAGTTTAAAAATCCCTAGTTGTTTAGCTTCATTTAAAACTCCTATTTCACTGTGTTTCATGACAAAGCTTGCATGAGGAAATACCACAGGTGCCTCCACCCTTGCTGAGTTTGCTGAGATAAGCTTGACCAGTTCCTATTTTTAACTGTTTGAACATATGTTTCATGCTTATCACCTTGTAAGGAGTTGTTTTACACACAAGGGGCACCGACCTGACATATTTTAGGAAGGAGCAGTGTATAAATACAGAGGGAACTGATGTCTCAGTGTGAGTCTCCACTGAGATCACCCATGTATATGCATGTTTGAGTTGTGTCTTTCTTTGCTTGCTGAAACGATTCTTTGACATAATTTTTTGGTCCTCCGAGCCGGAGAGGAAATAACAACTGTTTTGTTGTGACTCCAAACAGAGATCTACACTGATTCCTGACGCCGTGGGGAGCCCGCACTGAAGTCTGTCGACAGCCCTCTCCAGGTAGAGGAGAAAGACCAGAAACGTTAAATTCGGGTTCTGGCCAGTGTTCTATCAGTGGTCCACGGCGGTGGGATTCAGTGGAACGATCTAACGAAACCGGCTGCAGCTACGTTTCAGTAAGGTAAAGAAACCCACACATATACACTCGCGTAAAAGGAAGATAGGTTTCACCCGCCGAAAGGGTTGGAGAGTCTGATCCACTGCACGGATCTAAAATAGGACTAATCCGCCGAAAGGATCTGAAAATTTAGGGCTTGCCCACCGCACGGGCTGGTAGAAAATTTAGGGCTTGCCCACCGCACGGGCTGGTAGAAAATTTAGGGCTTGCCCACCGCACGGGCTGTTAGACTGATCCGCTGAAAGGATCTGCGCGACTGTATATTATATGTTTGTGTTTTCTGTGTGTGAAGAGTAAATCATTTTTTACAGCACAGTACGCTGCTGGATTACTCTTTTGTTTTTGTCATTTTGTTTCCTGTCAGTAGCTAAAGTACTGGTGAGAAGGGAAAAAGGTCGTGTTTCATCACGTAAAGATGGCACCGCTCCATGAATAGCTGGAGTTGAAGGGTGTGTCAACTACCACTCCTAACTCTAATACCAGAGATGGCTCTGCAGTGTTGTTGTAATGGGTAACAAAGCTACGAAACTCACTGCTGACGAGCAGTGGCTAGAGAAAAAATGTCCAGGCGCCGGACAAATTAGTGCATGTAGATGGAGGAATCCAAAGAAAACTAAATGTCCCACATGGGAGGGAAAATGTAGCCCCTCCGCATTGACTAAATTAAAAGAAACCCTCCAAGCAGAAATAAATACTGAAAAGAATCCTAAAAAGAAAACAAAAAGTGGAATAAACAAAGGTTGAATTAAATTAGAGCTTATCCAATGTGTTCAAACTAACAACAGGCAGGATAACAACCTGTAAACAGGTATTAACAATGAAATATCGTTGGCATAACGACCGTGCCTAGAATGAATGGAATGCATGAAACCAGATAATTCACACGAAAGTATATCAAATAAAAAAGAGAGATGTATAAGGTATATTAAGGCTGTGTCATTGTTCAGCCAAGGAAAGTGTGTGAAAAGTGTGTCTCCAGCTTGGGTAAGGGTGAAACTGCAGCTCACCACCAGCCCTTGATGGATACATAATAAAATATATATGAAATATTATAATAGACTATTGTATATTTGTAGTATAGTAGTATATTGTAATATACTATTGATGTTATATAGAAATAAGAGAAAACAATTATGAGATAATAATATTAATAATAATATTAATAGTGACATAATATTAATGAGAAGAAGCATCTTATTCAGCCATGATGTAAGGTGGATAATTGTTAAAAGTAGTCTGAATCAAGCTTAAGGTTTGCTCAAACTCAGTTCAATGATATATGAGATGAAGAAAATAAAGAAAATACCTAAACTAATCAGGTGCATAGAGGCGCTTGACCTGATTGAATTCCTGTCATCCTAGATGAGACTTTGTTGAGATGGAGAGCAAACCTATACTAACAACTTTGCAGACAAAGGAGCTAGAGCAGCTGCAAAACAAAAAGTGGACACACTGACACTTGACACCCCCACACCAATTCCACTGGATGTCTTGAGAAATGAACAAAAATCGGCGCCATTATTAGAGCAAAAGAAATGGTTGAGGTGCAGAGCAATCCTACAGGATGATCTGATGATATGTGATGGGAAACCAATACTACCAAAGTCTTTATATAAAACAGTAGCTCTTGTGACACATGGAGTTACTCATGTGTCAACAGGAGGGAGTATAATTAGTTAAAAACACACTTCTATACATTAAATTTCAAAACTTCGGCAAAAGAATTTATAAGGACATGCATGATCTGTCAAAAGCATAAAGCACAAGCTAACCTAAGATCAAAAGAGGTCATTTTCCTGCACCACCTCACTCATTTCATACTATACACATGGATTTCATTGAACTAAATGAATGTCAAGGTTCAAAATACGCATTAGTGATCATAGATGTATTCTCAAAATGGCCTGAAATCTATCCAGTAAAGAAAGCAGATGCCATTTCAGTTGCTAAATGTTTGTGTAACCACTTTATTCCAACTTATGGCATCCCAACTCTGATGAGATCAGACAATGGGACCCATTTTGTAAATGATGTAATTAATAAAGTCTCAGAAGCACTAGGATTTAATATCAAAAACCACTGTGCCTATCATCCACAAAGTGCAGGATTAGTAGAAATAACAAATGGCACAATCAAGCAGAGACTTAGGAAGTGTATGGAAGAAACAGGAAGACCGTGGCCTGAATGTGTAGGCCTGGTAAAAATGTGGATGAGATTAACACAAGGATCTCAGAAGCTCACACCGCTTGAGATCATACATGGTAGACCATTTCCACTACCTATAACGAGTGAACCTTTAACTAAATCTTCTAGAGAAACCACATTAGCAGAATGGATGGCTAAACTGCTAGAAAACAAAGAAATCGTTCTGAATAATAAACTGCCAGAGGACTTTTCTCCAGTGTCTTGCAGGTTGAAGCCAGGTGACTGGATCCTAATCAGGGTACTCCAGAGGAAAAATTGGAGCTCACCCCATTGGGAAGGACCATACCAAGTGCTTTTAACCACGCCTACTGCATGCAAGATTTCTGAAAGACCATCCTGGATCCACCAAAGTCACTGTAAGAAAGTAAGTGAGAGCATAGACTAACTAGACGCCGACGCCCCTGCCCTTTGGTGATCCGAAAGGTGGAGGAAGGGCTGATCGGGTACATCCTGCCCTTTGCTTCTTGCCTTTGGTCTACTTATCAGAGGGGTCAGGTGCGCCAGGTCACCATGAAGCTGCTCCTGATCTCACTGACCCTGGCAGTACTGGCAGCAGGATGCTTCCTACTATTCAATATGGACCAAAAGCATCACCAGAAGAAAGCTTGGACGCATGATAACTCACACCACTACACAATGACATTTCCAATGGCACCTATTGGGTGCAGGGAATGGCCTGGCTATGTGTACAGCGGGCCTATTTCACTCTCCCTAAGAATTGGACGGGTATGTGTGCTCCAATCTTCATATCCGATCACACATTCAAGATAAACACCGACAACCAATCATACGCAAGAAGGAAAAGGTCAACCAGCTTATCAGCTCCAACAGCACATGACCTAATATGGGGCTTTGACGTCCCACAGGAATTCAAGCTTTGGACTACAGGACAGAAAGTGCTGCACTCACTCTTTCCGTGGGTGGGCACAGGAAAAAATGTGCTGAGGTGGCTTTTAAGTGGCTCGTGGACTGTTTTGCTGTATAAAGGTCTAATATTCATAGGACTCTTACTTGTATTATTCTGTGTATTCTCCACATGTATTCTCCCTTGTCTCAGGAAGATGATTTCTAAAATGATTTCCACATCATTGACAGCTTATGTTACTGTACCAATGGATGACAAAAATGATCTGAGTAACAGTGAAGATAACTTTGAGACGAAGATGTTTATGTGTGAGAAGAAAATCTTACAGACGACCTGTAAAGCTAGATTGCAATATAAGTAACACATAATGATGACATGTTTGAAAATGCTAGGAGCAAGAGAACATGTTCTGAAACAAAGTGTGAAACGTGTTTAAATGAGCTAAAACAGGAGGGAATGTTAAAGGATTTTTATATGTATTCTGCTTTATTGTAGTTAAAAAATCCCTAGTTGTTTAGCTTCATTTAAAACTCCTATTTCACTGTGTTTCATGACAAAGCTTGCATGAGGAAATACCACAGGTGCCTCCACCCTTGCTGAGTTTGCTGAGATAAGCTTGACCAGTTCCTATTTTTAACTGTTTGAACATATGTTTCATGCTTATCACCTTGTAAGGAGTTGTTTTACACACAAGGGGCACCGACCTGACATATTTTAGGAAGGAGCAGTGTATAAATACAGAGGGAACTGATGTCTCAGTGTGAGTCTCCACTGAGATCACCCATGTATATACATGTTTGAGTTGTGTCTTTCTTTGCTTGCTGAAACGATTCTTTGACATATCTACATTTGATTAATAAACTCACTTGCATCAGAGCTGCCGCATCTTGGGTCCTGAATAACTCACACACGGCTTGCCCCGGCAACCCGTGACAGAATTCAAAAATCCAACCACTCAACAGGACCCCCCTTTATTTTATTTTTTTTTATTCTTTATTTTTTTAATGTACTATGTTGCAACGGTGCCCCCTCGGTGTTCTTTTTTGGCGTGTGTTTTAAAAAACCAGGGTCTTCAGTCAGTGTGTGATTGGTTTTATACATGGCGATGGTCGTACGTATGCCTGTGTTTGATATGGCTGATAACAGTATGTTTAAATCTGACATGGCCTTTAAAAACTCTGGCCAACCGATAGGTGTCAAACCCTCAGAAGGTGTGTGCATGGTTGTGACGGCTTTAATCAGATCATAACCCAGGATGGTGTGTTTATCAACAACGATTTCGCCTTTGTCATTGTAAGAAATCAAGTCTGGCGAATGGCTCAGCGCTGATAGAATAAGTTCTGCATTCCTCCTACTCCTTTTAGGTATGTGTGTCAAAACATTCTCCGCAACAAAATCCTTCACCCCGTAAACAGGTTGGGTGTCCACCGGCAGGGGTTGCGCATCCCTGTTAAATTGTTCGGGTAGGGAAAAAGACAATACATTCTTTTCACGAGCACCTTGTCTCACAAGCGCTAGATGTCTTTGGAGAATATCACAGTATTTTTTAGCTTTCTCATACATATCTATGTCAAATTCTTGTAATACTTCTGGCATCTCCTTGTCCAACTCATTCTGAGCCTGTTGTCTGATGCTGTCTGTGTGCTGCTGCTGCTGCTGCTGCTTTAATAAGTCCAACTGGTGTTGGGGCACCAAAAACATCTTTTGCACATGTTCCATTTTCACCTATTTGCTATCAGACTGGTTATGAAAGGGATTGTAGCCCCTAATAATGGTAGTAAAAACCCGCCAGATTGGTTGATTGTCTTTCTCTTTGTCAAAGTTTTGATCTTTTTGTCAGCAATCAGTCTGATTATTGTTTTTTTTGTTTTTTTTAGTGCGTTCAGTGTTACACCTTTACATTTAACATGCCCAGCAATGTGTGATACGCATAGCATTTTGGCCCAACGGAAACAAATTCTACTATGTAATCCTCCGCACCTCCCTCTCCAAAATCTAATTTGCTGGTGAGATCCCCCAGAAACGGGCCTAGAGGAGGCATCCAGTCGCCAGGGCGTGCCGTGAAAATGACACTATCCATGTCACAATACAGCACGTGCTGCTCCAAGTTGTCTACGTGTGGAGTGGTCATAATAGGTGAGCGCTCCTATTTATGGGTTTTGGGATCAAAGCAAAGTTACCACGTCATAAAGGATCGAAGCAAAGTTACCACATCACAAGGGATCAAAGTGATTCTAATGTATGCGCAGGCGCACACACATGTTTGTTTGTGCAATATTGTTCACACTAAATTTGACCGTAGGCAATTTAATATGAGTCAATCAAAGAAAATGTTAGTTTTGGAGAATTTTGAAATTACGAAACTGACAATTACGAGACTTTTTGTTCGCGTATTTGTGTTTTTTTCTTTTGCATAACATGTGGAGCTTTTCTGTATATAGTCATGTCGTAGATTTCGGAGCAAACAAGAAATTGATGAAAATGTTCTATTTTATTTTAACAATCATCAACTGCATATGCAGGTTTCGTACGGGTGGCATCAGCTCCGCAGGCCCAAAGTGACTGCCTCTAGGTTTCGGGAGGTGTGTCACGTCAGAGGCCACAGCTCGGCAGAGTCACTAGCACAGCGTATATTGAAGGGAACAAGGCAGACAGCAGACATGAGGAGAGCAACTGAGATGGAGCCTGCAATAGCAGCAGACTATAGTAGGCTAATGAATCTTAACTACTCACCCTGTGGTCTGGTCATTCACCCCATTGCCCCCTGGCTTGCTGCATCTCCTGATGGTGTTGTTTTTGACCCCAATGAATACCCCCAGTTTGGCCTTGTGGAATTCAAATGTCCCAATGTACAAAACTTTATTGACTGCAAATATGTGCAAATGGAATGTGGTACCCCTAAACTAAAAAAGAGCCACACATATTACTGGCAAGTGCAAGGACAACTGCTCATCAGCGGGATGCAGTGGTGTGACTTTGTTGTGTGGGCACAAGAGGACTACCTAGTGCAAAGAACATACATGGATACAGATGTGCACAATGCAATCAGAGAAAAGGCTGACTACTTCTTTTTTTACATAGTGTAGAGATTAGAAAGATATTTTGCTGCTATTATTATAATCATCATTACCATTGCACTAATAATTAATATTGATATTGCATTCAGACGTTCAAACATACTGGTATCATATTAGCCTTTATTACAGGTCCAGTTATAACCACTTTAAACTGTTGAGTTGAATCTATAATCTTAAATGTTTATTTGCAGACTGCATTGTAAAAGAAAGGCCTAACGCTGAGTATACTCTGTGCCAAAATAAGACAGGAAATTACATGCTTTTGCAGAGTGTGCTTTTTGCAGAAGTGAAACCGAAAGCAGAGTCTCAGGAGACCACCAGTTTATTCTTTATTATGTTTTATTCATTTATATCTTTTGATTAAGCTTTTAGTAGAGGTTCTTGATTAAAACATTTATTCAACATATTACATATATAGTTCCAGTTAGGTTATTACATGTAAGGATGAGCCTCTGTTCTGGTGAAAGGTCAGAAGTGCAACGGGTGAGATGAGAGAGCATTTAAGGTCGAGACACACATACAGTTAGTGGGTTCATTTATAGGTGAAAGTTTAATCATGTTTTGCTTGCAACTGCAAAATTGTGCCTGCATACGTGACAGTTTGTTGCAGAACTGAGCTTGATGTTCCAGAAGATAAGCGTGGGCAGGACGAGTGACAGGATGCACCTGGCGACAATGTTCTTTTCAAACTATGTTAAAAGTCATTGTGGTTTTGAGTTGACGTATGCATGTATTGTATCGGATGACGTATGAGGGGGCATCGGTAAATATACCCTGATGTGATAAAACCATTCTTGTGTAGTTGCTGGGCGGAGATCTGATGCTGTCTGCGTACAGCGTACCATCTCCCCACGCTGCGTGTGTTCATTAAAAATCATCGTTTGACTCCACCCGGCCGGATCAGTGTGTTATTTGGATTTCCTCCTGTATCCCTCCTTAATTTCGAATCTTAACAATATATATGCCAAGATACCTGTGTTTGGAAAAATGAACAGTGAAAACATAGCAAAAAGGAAAACAGATCCTTCAGGCTGGCTGGAACAAAATAACTGATGTTTTATTTGCAATGCATTTCATGAATTATTTTGTTGTTACTTGTTGTTACATGTTACGTTTTATGTGAAATCAATAAACTGTTATTTAAGCAATGGCATCAATTTCATTTTTTTAAAAACACACATTAAAACATTGAATTTCTGTAGAACTTATTTACATGGTAAGTATTTAACACTCCATGCCTAGCATACTGATATACATTTAGACAATAACACAACTGAGGAAAGAAAATGACAAATGGTATTTTGGATGTTCCAAAAGCACAATGTCACTTATGATTTTAAACCGATTTAGTGATTTACTTTATAATTTTGATAAACAATTTTGTTGAATCTGAATAGTAATATAGTATTATAATTAAACAGTATTATTAACGTTCAACATTTGCAATGAATTAGAATGATCAATAACTGGAACTCAACTATCAGCACTCAAGTACCAGTTCTGTAATCAAGTATTGTCAGCTGAGAAGGAAGAAATGCAACTGTAGTGGCCTCAGCTGCAGGTCATTTTCCATAAGTTACTTGTACTGGCATTGGTGTATTGGGAAAAAGCCATCTTGTCTCACTTAACCCATTTTTTAACTAATGCTGTGTTCTGGTAATTTGACAACATACATGCTACTGCAAACAGTTGGTTGATATTGTAAACATGTGACATGGTAATGATGCTATCAAAAAGTTTGTTCTGTTTTATCCTCCTAATGACTCGCTCCACATGTACCCTGAGTCTGGCTATGGCCTGCGTCTCCTTAACCTGGTATGCTGGCACCTGCTTCTGCTTAGATAGAAAAGGTGGGCAGTACACTTTGCATTTACAACAATCGGTGATTAGGAAGCCCTTATCTACCATCACTGCCATGTCTTCAGTCAACTTCTCAGCAATGCCTGATTGTTTGAATAGTTCCTTGTCACTAACCGAACCAGCATAGAGATTAGAGATGAATGTCACTGGACCATGTGGAGCTATGCCAACTAGAGATGGTCCGATCCGATATTACGTATCGGTATCGGTCCGATACTGACGTAAATTACTGGATCGGATATCGGTGAGAAATTAAAAATGTAATCCGATACATTAAATATAAAAAAAAACACCTCACAAAACTTGCGATACGGTGTAACTCGGCTCATAACCGTAGCACGTCGGAGCAGTGTGCTCACGTGATAGAGCGGCTGTGTGTATTTGTAGCCTTGCTACCAAACCAGCATTTCATCTCCGAGGAAGTTATCCCAGAGAGAAGTAAAGCAAGTGTGTAAGTTCATCTCTGAGTGTTTGTAAAGCGTTCCCATGTTAAGCTTAACAACCGATATATGGAGCGACTGCCTCTCTCTCTCTCTCTCCCTCACCTTCCTGCAGCTACTTCAATCGTGAAACTGCTTAACGATCAGCTGATCGGCTTTTCTGTCGCGAGTCCGTCTCTCTTCTTTGTTTTTGGCCCACTTTGCACCAGAAAGAGGAAACCAGCGGCGGAACAACAGCAGCACCTTTAACCTTGATAAGCTGTTGTTAGAATTTATTTAATATTACTTTCTACACCAGGATCCTTTCTACGTAGCTGACTGCTGGTAACTGTGCAGGGGCGGATCTAGCAAAGTTTAGCCAGGGGGCCGATAGGGCATTAACAGGAAAAGGGGCACAAAGACATACTTTTCTTTCTTATTCTCATTTAAAATGTCTAGCTTTTAATAAATAATTATCTGAATCTTACACCTAAAGTTTTAATCTGATGTAAAATGTATAGAAGTCCATTACTGTATATAGTAACTGTTAAGTCTAATATACCCTAGTAAGCTATAGTACTTTTTCCTTTGGGAAGATACCATCTGTGCAGTCTGCAATTCTGTTGAAGAAAGATGTTGAATCTATTTAATTATTCTTGAAAAATAATTTAATTCTGTGCATTTTTTTTTCACCCTGCATCAAATTAAAGTTGATTACATCGATTAAGCATCATGACGTGGAGGGTGGGGGGTGGTTCCCTATTTTTTTTTGCTGGGAGTTTGCAACCCTATTAGTTAGGTTGCTTAATATTTCTGCTAAGTACTCTTTAAAATACCAGAATAGGGAGGATGGAGTAGGTTTAAGTTTATTAGATTGATCAGTGTTGCTGAACTATAAAATATTTTGGGTGCAGTGTATTTTTTACATACAGGTATAACAGAATAGCTTTAGTGTTATTGTTTATTTAAACTTGAGTATGAACTTATACAAAATGCAGCAAGATATTAAAAAACAGTTTTATTGATTAAAAAACACACTATATCGGATTCATATCGGTATCGGCAGATATCCAAATTTATGATATCGGTATCGGTATCGGACATAAAAAAGTGGTATCGTGCCATCTCTAATGCCAACCAGGGCTTTCATCGTACAGTGGGATTTGTACGAAGAGTACATTTCACTTTGGAGAAGTGGTGAGGATGGTGTCTGACACCTCAGCTCTGTACAGTCAAGAATCATCTGGGTGTCTGAGAAATCTTTGAATTCCTCAGGGAGGTAAGCTTGCACTTCTTCACGTGTAAGCCAAATGCATTGAGACCCCAGTGCAGTGGCAAGAAAATTTGTCCATGTTGCAATAATGCGGCTCACTGTGGACTGGTGTATGTTAAATCAGTGTGCCAGGTCCCTCTCCTTCAAACCAACTGACAGGAAAACCAGGACAAGAAAGAACTCGTCAATTGGCTGTAGCAGCTGCCTCTGGAAGGTGAAAACAAAAGGGAAAATGTTACTCCTTAAGCTATGAACTAGTAAAATTATGCTTTTCTTGGCTAAATGTTTTGTAATGGTTATGCATACCATACTGTACCATGGGGTAAACAATGAGGTGCTGTAATACACAGGTGTATGTATGTAAAGGATACTGAGTCTAGTATGCTATTGTACATTATGTAATGTTATTGTACATAAATACAATAACATTACACCTCTAGTTCTAAATACCAACAAACCCATAACCTACCGTTGATGTGCCTGCAGGTGTCAACACTTCTTCGTTCCTATTGGCAGCTGACTTGGCTCTTGAAACCCGGATCATTTTATAGATGCAAGGCTCAATCAAAATCCAAAATGCCATCAAATGATCAAAGCTTGGAAATCTATTCATGAGAGAGACATACATCGTGTCAATCATTAATTAACATTACACACTGACGTAAAAATAATGTAAACTGTGACAAATATGCTAATGGTATGCTACATAACATAGTCTGATTAAGAGTCTGTTTGGTGTTGTATTTTACCTGTAGCATTAGGATATCTTTTAAATACTAAAGCATCTACATGAAACATACAATCAGCAGAGAAAAAGTAAATATCTATTTTGTTTTCATTAAGACTGGAAACACTTTCGAAATTTAACTGATGGTGACCTTGGTATATTTTAAACAGTTAACTTGAATAGAACTTAGGTATACCTGGTATAGAATCTGATGTCAGTGTCGGAGCCAGCAAAGCGCTGTAACCCAAATTCTCGCTGGACATGTAACTCCTGCATTTCCTTCCTCAGAGTCTCTATGTCTTTGGACAGGTCTTCTGCAGCTGATGCAGATATGTCCAATGCAGACGGCTCAGGGACTGAGCAGTAGTCATGATCTATTGTAAGACTGTGCTCTTCTTGATTGTCAGGAGGAAATAGTTCAGGGCGTCGCTCCGTTCTCTCCCAAACACTACGCTGCGGTTGGCTCTATGAGTTGATCACTGGCAAAGTGTCTGCTGCAGACCCTGGTGTGAGAGGTAATCGTGAAATGATCCCGGTCTATATTTACCAGCCATTGTCTTCTCAAGTCGGAATGGGTCGGAAAGGCATGAAAACTTAGTATGCCGTTAAATTTGGCTGAAGCCGAACAAAGTGGGACACAGCAATGCTCGGAGTATTTCTTCTCCTGTTTTTGAAAATGTTCTGTTTTAAGTACTTTCCTTTTTATACTAATTCTGAAGTGACATTAGCGTAGCTACCGATAGATAAACAAACATACCGGAAACGCCCAAGCGGTAGTATTTGGAAACGGAAATACGTCACACGCCCTAGTGCAAGTAGTCCAAACGGTGCCGCTATTATAACAGTTAGTTATTGCAGGGTAATTTATGGAATATGCTGTGAATTTAACCAAGATTACACAGCAGTAGCAGTAATGCGAGTTACTTCCCCAAAGTGAAAGCTTTAAACGTTAGCCCGATGCTTAACTAGCCAACTCAAGGCTTTCTGATTGAAGGCTAAAAGCGGCGTTGTCACCAAGTAAATAGAATATTGATTATATTTTTGTGTATTACTGCAGTTTTTTCAAGTATTAACTTGGTGCTTTTGGCAACCTTAGGGGGAAATAATGGTAATATGACTGATCCATATGGGCACAAAGAATATACACTTTTTTGTGCTACCGAAGTTCCGTGGCTTTCATTCAAAATCTGTTTATCGTTAAGCAACTTAAACATTATAATGGCTTCAAACTCACATTGAGGCCTGTGGGGCACTATCAGCCGCTGAAACAGTAGACAAATGAATATTTCATACCTTAAGGCTGCCTGTTTATTTAAGGGAGATGATTAATACATTATAATTGTATATAATAATATCACAGATGATAGATTAAATAGGTTTTTGATAGATGCTTGTGCATTCTTAAAGTCTTATATGTTGAATTGAACTGAGTATGTCATCTGTTCAAAGCCTCTCCCAGTCAGTGCTGTTCTGTATGCCTTTCTTACTGTACATGATATTTTTTTACATCAGCATGCTAAAGGACTTGTTTAGAAGAGACTGCTATTTTATATGCTAAAATATGTTTTTCTTCTGGGCCAAGTTGGTGAAAACACTTTATTATCCTCTAATAGATTTTTTAAATGCTTGGTGATCGTAGTACCCAAAACTAGCTGCATCAGGTACTTCCCTGTGTGTTTGGAGAGGATCAGAAGTCCCAGGAATTTAAAAAAAGCCCCCAAAACAAAAACGGCAACTAATTATTTATCTGCACAGCCGTACAAGTGGCTGACTGCTAGTTTGGTCTTCTGAGGCCGTGTCCTAGTCAGTGTGTCTCGCTAGATTTCTCTCTCTTCTGTTAATTGAGCGTTTTTTGTTTTTTTGTTTTGTTGCAGTTCTGGTTAATAAGTGAAATTAATAAAAGCCCCAGAAATATTGTAATTGCATCTCTGTTTGTTCTGTACTTGCTAACTGTCAATTCAGAAGAAAATGTAGCTGCTGTCTTCCTGTTGCTGTTTGCCAACAAACTCAGTTCCTTTGCCCGATAATTTACTTCAAAAAAATACCTACATATATATTTATAAGCTGAGTTATTATATAGCTGAATAATTATATCTTTCAATTAATAACTAATAATGTCTTATTTTAAAATTGTGTCTGTGTCTTTTAGCTTCTTCTGCTTATTATTGTTATCCATCCATTTTCTTCTGCTTATCAAGGACTGGTTTATCCGGGCAGCAGCCTAAGCAGAGAAGCCCACATCTCCCTCTCCCCAGCCACCTCCTCCACTTCTTCTGGGATAACACCAAGACATCCTCAGGCCAGCTGAGAGATATAGCCTCTCCAGAGTGTCCTAGGTCTGCCCTGGGCCTCTTTCTCCTTTTCTCATCAGCCTCTCTTCAACATGAAGGAATAGCAGTTCTACTCTCAGCCCCTTTTGAGTAACTGAACTCCCCAGCCTGTCTTTAAGGGAGAGGCAACACCCTTAGAGAAAGTTCATTTTTTTCATCTGTCAGTCCTCTGCTCACCTCTCCCCAAACTTGTAAACAAGACCCAGAGAAGATTAAACTCCTCCGCTTGATGCTGCAAGTCATTATTTTTTATTGTCTTTTTCTTAATATATTCAGATAATTCTAAAAAATATATGTACAACAGTTTGTTTATGCAGTCAGCATTTGTATATATACAGCAGCACTCTCAAACAAGCAATAGTGAACGCACCTGTATGAGGCAAATTCCACAATTACAGTTCAATCAGTCCCCCCACTCTGACACTTTTTTCCACTTTAAGTGAGGAAATGGAATTAAATCTGGACACATCTTTATCTTTTTTGGACATATCAACATATCTTTTTAAGGTTAAGAGAATATGGTCATCAGATTGGAGAAGCTGAACAATCAGAGCTGTGATAATGATATTTAAGGTGTTTTGACTGGTTCATAATGTCAGCTCACACGAGAAAACATCCCATGCTAAAAGTTGCCGCTAGCTGCTGGTTGATGGTGAGCGGCACGGTGAATTTATTGTGTATTTTCCACAGTCTGTACAGATGAAGAGTAGCAGAGCTGGAGATGAGGCAGGAGGAAGAGTTTATTCAATTCAATTTCAGTTTACGTATATAGCGTTAATCACAACAACAGTCACCTCAAGACACTTTATACCGCAAGGTGGAGGCCCTATTGTAATACAGAGAAAACTAAAATGATCAAAACAACCCCTTTTGAGTGAGCACTTGGTGACTGTGGGAAGGAAAAAAACCATTTTAACTGGAAGAAACTTCCAGTAGAACCAGGTATAGGGAGGGGCAGCCTCTGAGGACTGGTTGGGGTTGAGGGGAGAGAGAAAGGACAAAAGACATGCTGTGGAAGAGAGCCACTCTATGAGCTCTTCATTCAGTTTGTGGACTGTGGTTTAGCTTGACTCCATGATGTTTCTGAACTAATGCTTTGCTCAATTAATGTTGCAATGAATTATAGGTGGATTTTACTGATATTCTATCTTTATGTTGTCACCAAACAGATCTACAGATTTGGGATTAGCTACAGGCTCCTCCACCCCTGCTGACTCTTCTGTCCTGCCCAGGATGGCGCCCCTGGTGCCCCCTCGTCAGGTCCAGCAGTCCTACCGTCCATCCAACAGCTCCTTCTCCCCTCTTACAGCCCCTATGGGAGCTCCATCTATGGTGGCTACAGGCCTTACAGCTACAGCTACAGTGGCGGCTATGGTGGTGGCTACAGCCTGGGAGGATACAGACACACACCTCACCTTGAAGACGTCCCCCCCAGCAGGTTTGTGCAGCAGGTGGAAGAGATGGAACAGCAAGCACTCACATATTCATATGAATACATTTTTTTGTTTTGAGAGGTGTACTCAACACAGGACAGTGGCTGCAGGTGCTAATTGTTTTGAGTTAAAAGTAATTAAGGCTGCTGTTGTAAAGTTTGATAATAGAATCTGAAACTGGTAATGTTCAGGGCTGCAGTACACATGTAAAGATGAGTCTGCTTGTATGACATCAATGTGCCTTTCTGTAACTCTGTGGCAAAAAAATTGGCTACTGTAAAGTAAAGGGATATATTTTGCTGCTATTTTTTATAATCATCATTACCATTCCATTAATAACAGTATTGATATTGCATTCAGATGTTCAAACATATTGGTATCATATTAGCCTTTATTACAGGTCCAGTAAGAACTACTTTAAACTGTTGAGTTGAATCTATAATCTTAAATGCTTTTGAAAGTTTTTTTTATAATCTTAAATACTGGTTACGTTGGTGTGTATGGGAGAGGTCCAGACTTCAGTGTGTGAAAGACTGAGTTGCAGGCTGACAGGAAACTCAGGCTTTTGCAGAGCATGCTTTGCAGGAAGTGAAACCGAAAGCAGAGTCTGAGTGCAAGTTATTTTGAGGAGTTGTGTGGATGATGCTATTCGAATAACCAGGTTATTCTTTATTATCTTTTATTCATTTATACCTTTTATTAAGTTTTAAGTAGTGGCATGTGATTGAAACATTTGTTTAATACATTTTATACATAATTCAAGATTATTACATGAGGATGCCTCGGTCTGGTTGCATAAGCGAAGAGGTGGAATAAGGGGCAACTGAGGTTAACCTGCATACACACATACACACACATACAGTTAAAGAGGATCATTTGTAGGTGAAAGTTTAAGCATGTTTTGCTATGACTGTGTACGTGACTGTTTGATGAAGAAGCAGGTGCAGGATGTTCGAGAGCTGAGGTGGCTTGTGGGAGACCACCTGCGGAGAAGATGGAAGCGAGTGTTCTTTTAATTGTGTCACAAGTTGTCAAATAGAACATTTGTGGTTTTGAAACTGCTGCATGTAATGACGTAGAGAGGGCGTCAGTAAACATACCTCGATGCTATAAAACTATTGTTTTGTCGCTGTTAGGGCGAGATCTGATGCTGTCTGCATACAGTGTTATATCTCCCACGCGTGTGTTCATTAAAAATCATCGTTTGACTCCACCTGGCCAGATCAGTGTGTTATTTGGATTTCCTCCGGTATCCCTCCTTAATTTTGAAACACTACCATATGACATTAGTTACTTTACAACTGTAAGGAAAAGCAGAAGGACTTGTTTTTGGTTAAGACCAGTTAAAATTATGAATGTCTTTAATTCAGTTTCCTTGCTTGGTTTAGACACTAAGTGGGCGAGCGAGGAGGACGACCACGTGGTGGCCAGAGGAGAATATGACTTTACAGCTGCTTCAGGAGGAGCTTTCTATGCGAGCTGGAGAGATGCTCAACCTCGCTCCTAAAGGTGATGAGCTTTTTACTGGCTGCGGGACATTTGATTCTGAGTGCTTTGACCCAAAACCTTCTATTTTTGTTTTCCTTATCTTAGAAATAACAGATGAGGGCTCTTCTTTTGTGTGAGCATGCCCCATGTTTACAACTATCACAGTTTTTTCCTCTCCCTCGTGTTTAGAGCTACAGCCCTGTGTGCGTGGCTGGCTCCTGGCCAGTGTGGACGGTGAGACCACAGGCTCGTCCCAGCCAGCTACATTAAGATCCTCAGCAAGAGAAGAGACCGCTGGGCCACAGATATGGAGAGTCCCGCTCAGGCCCAGCAGGCAAACACGCAGGCACCCCAAACAACCTCAGCTGCACAAATCTGTGCCTCTCCTGCAGCCCATAAACGTACAGCATCTACCCGCATCATGTAGAGTACATGAATGACCCATCTCGTCTTTCAGCTCAGTCTCGTCAGATTCATTAAGTTCAGCTGTGTCCCCCTCCTGTGTGCAGTTTCCTCGTTTCCCTCTGCGTGTATTTATAGTAGTGATGGCCAAACAAAGCTTTCTGAAGCTTGTGTTGAAAAACGATTCATTACTCGAAGCTTTTTAACACAGTCCTCTCTGGTGACATCTGGTGGTCACAAATATGAAGAGCAGCTTGAATCTACAAAAAAATGACCTGCTTCATTATGATTGCCCACTCTACAGAGTGGAATTCACAATTCACAATTGGACGTCACTGATCACGTGACTCTGGCCAAACGAATCAAGCACCGACAGAGTGCTTCTGAAGCGGTGTGTTGGTGTTTTTTGACACGCGCCAGAGTGTCAGCTTCAAGTGGGCCATCACTAATTTATAGCATTTGTCCTCTTGTGTGCGTTACTGGTCCGTCTGTGTTCCTCCATGCTGTTTTTCCTGCTTGTCATCCTTTGTGTTACCTCCGTTCCCTCGTGTCCAGGTTTGTTATTTGGTTCTCAGCTTTCCCAGTTTAGGTTTTCTTAGTTTTGTTTCTCGCCTCCCTTGCCTTTGTTTGTATGTCACTCTCCATAAATAAAGCTCTCTCACATCAGCAGTGCCTGCATCCTGGGTCCTCCATTCATATCTCAACACGCAAACCCTGACATTTATTGTGTTGTTACATACTACTAGGAAGTGCTGAGAAAATATGAAATTATGATGCTATTTATATAGAGGCACAATACCAACACAGAACAGTGGGGACACAGAACCAAAACCTAAGAACTAACAAAGACATATCAAGAAATCAAAGATTAAAAAACAGAAAACACTGGGCCATCGACCCAGGACCGTGACATTCAGTTTCTCAAGGAGTAATCAAAGCAAACATTTTTTTCTTTTTATGAGTAAGAGATTTCCTTTATGGGTTACATGATGGTGTAAGTTCCAGCACAGCTCATTTCGTTTGCAGAAGTGCTCCGAGGCCCCTATGAAACACATAATTGAAAGAATCTAATAAATTAGAGGGGTGTTGTAGCTCTGGTATGACTTTTTGTTCTCATGCTGCATGACGACTTTACTTTTTTCTTTTTTTTGGTGGGAGGAAGTTGACATCTCAGTCCATTGTGACGCGATCTTTGACTGGCTTATGAACTCTCTCAGGAGGAACTCAGCAGGAGAGGGAAACAAGGACAAACCCCGGCTTGGTAAAAAGGAACAAGAACAGAAAAAAATCAACACTATTACACATCCCTGAGCTGTCATTTACACCACCTGTGGCGGTTGATTTATTGGTCACTAAACGTGGAGTGTGTTTGGTGCGTCACTGGCTGCGTGTTATTTGTCGGTTGTGGGGTTTGGGCATTGATATTTGACATCACAGCAGAGAGACTGGATGTGATGTCAGAACCCTCTAAATCTTGTAATTTACAGATATTTAATTCCAAATGATTTGACTGCATCATTGTGTCTTTGAGTTATGACCCAAACTCTCTATCAACTTTGTGAATAAATTCACATCCCCCTGTGACCTCATAATAACACCACAGTTCAGATGGTATGAATGAGTCATGAGGTCACACCAATAGTGACAACATCAGCAGTGACATCACTAAAGTTGCCAGGCGAGACCATAAATAGAACCTGTGACGTGGAGCTGGTACCACGACGCAGGTATAGACGCAAACATGCGAGGTCTTCTCACCCCGTTCGCAGACGCAGGAGACCCCACAAGGCCTCCGGTGTCCGCAGACATGGGAGAAGATACCGTTGCAGACATTAGACAATCTCAATAAACATGTAGGATGAACATCAAAACTGTTGTCCAATCAAGTTTTTTTTTAGGTAAGATATGTTGTTGTTGTTGTTTTGTGTGTGTTTGTTATCAATGTTGTGAAAAAAGTTAAGCTTAGTAAGCCATCAAGCACTGATTACACGTAGAAAAGCAACAATAGGAGACAGAACAGGCCGCATGCTAATTAGAAGGTGTTATTATTCAGTCTGTACATCAAATAGAAGGCACTAACCACAAGGTGATCTTCAATGCATCTCTGTGTGAATGCGAATGGGGCGAGAAGATCCCCACTAACTGCATGTATTTACACTGTGGGAGGAAGCCGGAGAGAACATGCAAACTCCACACAAAGACCCCAGCCTGATGGGGTTAGGGTCCTGAATTCGATACCCTAACCCGGAACTTAACGCAGGACAGAGGAAGGGATGAGTGATGTTCATGTGTGCCCAGGTGTATGATGTGGCTCTTTGCGGTGACACAGTAAAGAATGTGGCTCTTTGTCTCTGACTGGTTGGCTACCCCAGCCCTTGCCCTTCATGTATTTCAGTAATGTCTTTTTCTCCCGTCTTCTCCTCTCGTTTACATGTTTTCCCCTTGTGACCCATTCCTTCTGTCACGTGCGTTTTCCCCCCCAGCCATCATGTTCTGTTTGTGCTTAGTTATGTCCATGTCTCATCTCCAGTCCCGTTTTCCCTCTGTATGTATTTACAGTGTGCGTGTTCCTCGTCGGTTCGTCATGTTAAGTCTGCGTGTCTTATTCCGTCATGTGTCATGTATCACTCCAAATCTCACTACCTTTAACTGATAATAACTGTTTGCTGAGTGTTATGTCTAAAAGGTATTGCACAATAGCCTCTAGTAGAGGATCAGGTTTGTTTTCCACTGATAATGGATTTTAACATGACTGACCAATGATTGTGGAGCACGTCCATGTAGGAGCAAACTTAAATGTTTAAAAATGTTTAAAACTTACGATATTATATTTCTGAAGTATGGCGGAAGGAAAAAGTTACATTATTTCATATTTTTTTTAAAAATCCAATTTCATATGATCAAATTTATGTCAAAAAGTTCATATTTATTCCCTCCTATGTCATGTGTGAGTACTGTACTGTAAATGTCATATACAGTGGCTTGCAAAAGTATTCGGCCCCCTTGAACTTTTCCACAATTTGTCACATTACAGTCACAAGCATGAATCAATTTTATTGGAATTCCACGTGAAAGACCAATACAAAGTGGTGTACACTTGAGAAGTGGAACGAAAATCATACATCTGACCAGAGCACCTTCTTCCACATGTTTGCTGTGTCCCCTACATGGCTTGTGGCAAACTGCAAACGGGACTTCTTATGGTTTTCTCTTAACAATGGCTTTCTTCTTGCCACTCTTCCATAAAGGCCAACTTTGTGCAGTGCACGACTAATAGTTGTCCTATGGACATGTAACCCAGTGAGTTTACACGACTCAGTAATGCAATACAACATTGTTATTGTTAATTGTGATTCATCATTACTCTGTTAATCACTGAGTTGAGCAAAAGTAAATCAATAATAAAAGATAAATAATGTAAATATAAAAATAAAACCCCAAAGAGTATATTTAACACCCCCAAATAATATAAATATAAAAATAAAACCCCAAAGAGTATATTTAACACCCCCTACTGGTTAGGAAGGAACAAGCCCCGCCTTCCCCTGCTCTGTACCGTCACATGTGCTCAGACACAGAGAGAGACGGAGGTGCACGAGACCATAGCTGATTTTCACCGCCAAGCTTGTTGCTGGAAAATAACTATTAACTTGATAAACTGAGCAAATATCCATACCGGAGATCTGCATGGACCTTGGAGAACCGGACCTGATTTGTTGTGAACATTTTGGACTTTGAAACCATCATGGTGAGTCGGAAGCTGTTAAGCTAACCTTGAAGCTAACAGGAAGTTAACGGGGAATATAATGGCCCAATTTAACTCTTGTAGATCTGCACGGGTGCGGATGAAGCGGACAAGATCCTCTCTGAGAGTTGAACATTAGAAGTGTGCTGGTGAGTTAAACTGGGACTGGGCGAATCAGGCTAATTGAAAAGCTAACTAGCTAATGCTCATAGCTGTAGCTGTAGCTGACCACGTTTTCACTGTGGGAGAACACAGGGGTTTCTCAAGGAGTTCAGCTACTCTGAGCACTCAGCTTGTGTGCTGATGATGGTTTAGTATTACTTGTTGAATATTAAATGCACTAAAATAAGATGTTGGGATAAGTTAATTTTGATCTTAAAGGTCATGAATCTATTTTATTTTTTGTTACATTTGATGCTCGAGCAGCAATGTATAGATGTCCCTGCATGTTCTTATTGTGCCAATGCCTTACCACATACTGTAAAACTACAGCCTGTGGGCTTTTGTATACTTTTTGGTAATTTTATTTTGTACATTTGAATGTAATTAACATATTGCTTCACTGCTATGCAGTTCAAAGCAATGCTCCTGTAATTCAGTTAAAGGGGCAGTACTGTATAAAAAATAATCTACCATAGTTCATGGTTTATTTCTGAGTTCTGATAGAAATGTGCACCTTGATGATAGAATAAGCTGATTGTGATTTAAAGATTGCATTCGTGATTAAGATGCACTGTAAAGACTGATTAGGAATGAAACTTAATGTTTTGTGCTTGTTTTGTTATAGCACTTACATTATTTACATATGGCCATATATATCATAGTGTGTGAACTGAATTAGTAATAGCCCTGTTGTTTACAGGCTAGGTTTTTTTTTTTTATGGGATCGTGAGACCTGGATTTCTTCCTGACGAGGAAGATGGCAAACGTTTCCCTTTGAACCAAACCACAGCCATTCTGAGTTGGCCCAGACCGGCAGGTTGCTCTTCTCTCACGAACAATTGCAACAGTGCGGTAGGACGAAATCGCACCAATCACAGACTTGACCTTTTGGATTTGACTTGACTGAACACTAACTATTAAGCCGGCAAGACTGACATATCTGAGCTCAGATAGGATTCTGATTGTTATTATTATTGCTGTCACTGTATTTTATTTTATGTTTTCATTCCTGTTTATGAAGTGCTGTTAAATTGTTGCTAAATAGTTCAATACAATTCAAAGCAACTTTACCTGTGGCTCCAGTCATTCTTCTCCACGCAACTCACTTTATCCCTCCTACGAATCTAGCTATTGGCCCATTCTCTCCATCTTGCTTTAACTTCCCCTACCCTATGTCTTGGTAGGTTTACAGTTGTGCCATACTACTTCCATTTCTGAATGATTGCTTGAGCAGTGCTCCGTGGGATGTTCAAGGCTTGGGAAATCTTTTTGTAGCATAAGTCTGCTTTAAATTTCTCAATAACTTTATCCCTGACCTGTCTGGTCTCTAAATCCAATTGAGAATCTGTGGCAAGATCTGAAAACTGCTGTTCACAAACGCTGTCCATCTAATCTGACTGAGCTGGAGCTGTTTTGCAAAGAAAAATTTTGCAAGGATTTCAGTCTCTAGATGTCCAAAGCTGGTAGAAACAAACCCTAAAAGACCGGCAGCTGGAATTGCAGCAAAAGGTGGTTCTACAAAGTATTGACTCAGGGGGCTGAATAATTACGCACACCCCACTTTTCAGTTATTTAATTTAAAAAGAAAATGTTTGGAATCATGTATGATTTTCGTTCCACTTCTCACATGTACACCACTTTGTATTGGTCTTTCACGTGGAATTCCAATAAAATTGATTCATGTTTGTGGCTGTAATGTGACAAAATGTGGAAAAGTTCAAGGGGGCCGAATACTTTTGCAAGCCACTGTATTTGTAGTTATAGATCAGGGATGTCAAGCTCACTTTACATCAAGGGCGACATACAACCCACACTGCACCAGTAAAGCTCCACTTCTGTCAGTGTAAGGATGCTTACACTGAGATACTTAATATGATTAAAGTTTACATTTCAAATGTACATCTTTAAAATTACACAACAAAATTCTGGTAGCTCACTACCCAGAATGTCCTCTATTTATAAAACAAAGTTTTTGGTAGTAAATGAAAGTGTTCTTTTTAAGAAAAATAAAATAATCTAATTTCTATAGTGCAATGTAAGTGTAAGTCCATTTACAAGCCAGATCTAACCACAAATTCCTACAGAGCTTTAAATCTGTACAATTTCAGCACCCTATCTGCCTGTGGTCACTTTAGGTCTTCGGACTGTGGAAGGTTTTTCCTATATTGCTAAAGAAAACACACACAAGCACGGGGAAAAAATGCAAACTTCACGCGGAATGCTTCAATCTAAGAACCTTGTTGCTGTGAGGTGACAGTTCTCACCACTGTCCCACCCATTCTGACACATTTAATTTTTTTGTTTTTTATTTCACATGGTCTGTCATTTTGCTTGCTATAATTCACAGTTGCCTAAACATACCTGGGTACATACTGTTATGATACTACCACGAGTCCTAAGCACAGACACAAAAGACGTGCACAGAGTTGCTGGAAATAGTGCAAACAGTTGTAATTGTGTCCTGTTTGTTTTCAAAATTTGCTGCGCTTTGTTTTGACCTGATGCTATTTTCTGTCTATTTTTTTACAGCTCTGGGGGATCATTAAACAGGGGTACAAATGCAAAGGTATAATTTTGCTGGCTTCTTCTGTGAAGGTCTTCCAAGATTAAAACAAAAATGAATAGAGAGAAATAACAATTAGCTCCCTCTGAAATCATCATTGCTGAAAACAAATCCAACCTTAGCGCTACAGCCTAACCTTAGGATTTCAAGACAAGTAAAAAAAGCATCGCTTAAGGTCATCGTTAATAATGACTTACATAGCCAACCTGTGGGATTATTTTTTAATGGTGAGGGCAGCCACTCTAGTTCTTTGTAACTTTAACCAGAATTTTAGACGTGTCTTATACATCAAATCAAGATTGTAAAGACAGTGTGGCACAATCAAAAACTCAGAGTAGTGAAGCTTGATTTAGACATTTACAGCAAGTCTAGCATCCGTTTGCGTCATAAGTTAATTTGCCCCTGAAGTATAATTCACACATAAGGTGAAGTGTTTCATCAACTATCATTCCTGTAGTCAAAAATGTCAAAGTTTATGTACTGAAATGGCTACAGGTGGGACACAAAAAGTAGTTATTACACACTATGCTGGTCTAAAATGCAAAATTGTATTTGGGTGGTGAGTCCTGTACAGTCCTGATTTATGCAGGATCCTCTGGGGTGGACGTCCATTTGCAGAGAGAAAGAAATTTGACATTCAGGTGATGTAGAGGCTAAATCAGGAGAAGGGTGTGAGTTAGGCTGACGTGAGAATGTGTTGTTGCTGCCTGTGAAGCTACTGTTCCAACAACAAAGCAAGAAAGTTGATCTTCACATTAGAACTGCCAAACTGTCAGGATACTATGGATACTTGAACACATTTGACTATATGCTTCGATTTTTGTTTTGCAGACTGTGGTGTTAACTGTCATAAACAATGCCATGAGCTGCTGGTTCTGGCCTGTAGGAAGCTGATTCACTCTGGCTCTCTGGGCAGTGTTTCTCCAGTCAGAGGAACTCGCAGCTCACTGCCCAGCAGCCCCACATTGCCTGCCTGTCAAGGTCATTTTTAGCTACTGCAAACACTGCATACACTCAAAAAAGTGAAAATGGGAGGTTATTACCTTTGCAAAAGTCTAACTTATAATTAGAAACATTAAATTATTTTGTTCTATGGTGCGTGCTTAGATCATATACGATCTGAACAAAATTCAATGACTTAAAACTTGTTAAATTTATTCTTGTTAAGATGACGTGATACAATGTAGCAAGAGTTTTTAGTTGCCTGAAATTGCAATTTCAGAAGTCACTCAAGATTTGAAACCACAGGAAAATCACTGGGGTTTTAAGAGGCAGAAAGCATACCCGAGTCGGCACTACTATAGTAAAAAAACTAATGCCTTTACCTTGTACATTTGATGCTTAGGTCCTAAGCAGCTGCAGCCAAGCCTAAATACCTGAGGTGTATCATGACACTATAAATAATTTGTTCACAGTCCTCTGTTTTTTTTTGTTTTTTCAGATGAGGACGAGGTTTTTGAGTTCCCCGCTGTCACACCAGCAGTTCCAGCTCTCGACACTCAGTCCATCACCCTGATGACGGGCTCAGCCCAGAGAATCTCTGTGCGCCTGCAGAGAGCCACCACAAGCCAGGCTACGCAGACTGAACCACTGTGGCCTGAACATGGCTGGGAGATGGCAGACAGTGGTGCTCACACCTTCCCCAAAATGAAATATATGACTCACAGGAAAATGTCTAAAAAAAATAAGGTTTTCGTCTGCTGGGAAAACCAGAGTGGCAGGCAGTACCAGGCAGGTTCTACACTGCACTGCACTGGAAGGAGTGTAGACTCCCAGGAGAAGCCAGACATCTCTGTAGAGCATGTACAGAACAGGGTTACGCACCGAGCAAAGGTAATGGAATAGATTATTTGTGGATTTTTATTCAAAAGTCAAATTTTGAATAAATTTGACTTTTGAATAAATTTGACTTTTGGGTTAGATAACTTTATTACTGTGGAGGACCAGTGTTGGTCAAGTTATTTGAAAAAGTAATTAGTTACCCATTACTGATTACTTCTCCAAAAAGTAATCGCATTAATTTACTGATTACTTGTTATCAAACGTAATTAGTTACTTAGTTACTTTTAAAAAACATGATACACAACCTGAATACGTAATAAAGCAATAGACCTTTCAGTCCAATTCTACTTTTTCTGCATAATCCAGCATATAAAATTGAATCGAATGGAAAGTCTCTTTCTAAAAATAGTTTTGTTTTAATCTTTCAATTTTATGCACACTGCATTAAGCAAAAAATGTAATTATATGCAACAGTCTTTGACTTGAAGAAATGTTTAACATTTAAACCTATTTTCTGCATATTCAAGCATATAAAATATAATAATGTTTTGTGTTTACACTCACTCTTTCAAATAGATGCAAGTAAAACACAGCAGGAAATAAATAAAATCAAAGATTCAGCAGCATTGAGTCCTGTCGCTCTTAAATCTACGTTCACCTGTTTAGCAGGAGTGGGGCGGGTGGAGGTTTGCCCACAGCAGTCATGTCAGTGGGGGGATCCGTGGGTTTCTCTGTGAATGTCACATTCCCGTGGCAGCGTGCTCGCTGCTCGCTCAGATTTGAAGTTTAATTTTTCGCTATAGAAAGAAATTTTCTTCCCACGCAGAGTGTACAATGGACGCACTTTGTACGGAATAAAACTTAAAGTAATGTAAGTACGTCCACGTTTTAAACACAGCATGGCTGTACTCTCTCCCACACTCCATATCATTGTTGATCTGCACACGCTTACATCATTGTCATGAGACACTCTCACAAACAAAATCACGACGGTTTAGTAATGCAGTAAGGTAGTGCACTTACCGGAAAGTAGCAGTAATCTAATCAAGTACGTTATTTGTTACTTGAAAAAAGTAATTGGATTATAGTAACGTATTACTGCTCATCTCTGGTCTTTAGTTAAAATAAATAAAAAGTAAATAAATTGATGCCACAAACTCAAACACGTCTCTCCTCTTTCTTCCACTCCAGAACAGCTGACTTGGTTACAGTGGCGAGAACTGCTCCCCTTATGGATTGTTGGCCAGTTGCTTTACATCGTCAAGCTTTCAAATGGAGCTCAGGAAGAATGTGAAGAGAAATGATCTGGTGTTGGGTTTTAATAAAGAGATGCAACATCAAGGTCCTGATGTCACATGATCATAGCAAGGGGAATTTTTTGGATGTTTGTATGTGTAGATGGAAATAAAAGGAAACAGAACCTGAATGTAAAGGGAAACCAACAGAACATCTAGCACAAAGACCCATGAAATAGCATTTCTATATTGACAGCTGCAGAACGGTCCACCTTAATTTTATCTTGCAGGGTTTTTTCAGCAAAAAAAAATGCTGCAGACAATCTCAATCATTCTGTTGTGATCTCTCTCTCTCCCATCATTGATCTTTTATCAAAGATGATAAAAGCATTTTTTACAAATGCTGTACACCATCAAGTGTAGAAGGTTTCACAAATATGCGTTGTGATTTGTGTTTTCCTATTTTTCCGTGTCAAAACAAAAAGTACATATTTATGTCATTTTGTCTTTGCTATCTGAAGGGATGTTTTTCATTGTAATTTGATGTTTCCACTGACTTTAAAGTTAAATCATGTGTCTGATTTTGAGCCTGACAGTCCAAGGTGCTGACAGTGAGTCACACTCAGTAACTAAGTTAGCTTTTGCTACCTCCACTTTAATCATGCTGTTGTTTGTGAGGTCCTGTTGGGAAGCCTCAAGCTGAGCATTTTTATCATCACCATCCTGGTCTTTACAGGACATGACAAGCGAGGGGTTGATCTGACGTAGAAATCAAGAAACAATGTATGCCGTGGTGCTTTACAGTGTAATATACAAAAATATTTATTTAATATACTAAAGAGAAAGTGATCACTCTGTGCAACTCCTAGCAGAGTTCTGTCCCATAAAGGGAGCTTGATTGCTCCAGCTGTCCTGTAGTGCCATCTTGTGGCTACATTTGGTAATATTTCTGGAAACTAGCTTTATTATGAGCCAGTGACGATTATTTTTAATGAGACTGTAAGGTTGTATAGTGCAAATGTTGGCACTGTGGGGTGGTGGGTCTGTCTAGCACAGGCCCACCGCTGGAACGAGACAATTTAACTACACAGCAAAAGCATTGAACACCAAACAGAGCTCTTTGATCTCATGCACGAGGGAGAGAACTATGGCAAGCGCCGTTCCTTCGCCTGACCCCAGTCGCTCTGTGTGTGTGATGAACTGCTGGAAGTCCAGCAGTTCATCTAAACAAAAGGCACTTAGACTAAAACGGATATAGATGTGTTTGCTATACCATATATCAGCAAGAAAAGATACGACCTCTTCCCATGACCCTAGGATCTGAGTGTGTATGCCAGAACACTCTGGAATGCACACAAAGTCTTTGCAGACTACTAAGGATCACACCTCTATCAATATGCAATTGATTATAAAACTCTAAGCATATATGAGTAAATATTTCTAAGCATAAATGACAATCCAATAATATAAACCTGACATGGGGTTACCCTTATCAGTGCAGAGGCTGCAGCACTTGTAAACAATCATCCAGTTATCACTATTATTATCATAAACTGTTAGATCTGTTACTACTCCTTCAAGGAGAGGTCTGGACTTTGACCAGGCTAAACATGCAGCCATGCGATATGGTATGATTACAGCATATCGTCATCATCTCCTCCTCAGTACATGTCGGCCAGTTTCTTGAAGCGAGGGCCCCATTCATTGAGGCAGTCATAGTTCTGGTCTCCACTGCTTGAAGAGTTCAAAGAGGAGAGACTTCCTGCATCAGAACCACCTCCCTCATAGTCAAACACCAGCAGGGAGTCATAAGGGGGTGCTGTTGGGTCGTTGTCCGCAACCTTCAGATTCTGTTGGAGGAAAGGAAATTTTACACAACTTATTTCAATTACCTTACATAGAGCAGAATAACGTAACAGAATAATGAATTTTACAGTTATTAAAACAAATATGACGTACTGTTACCCAACCATCCATCTTGTACCACTTATCTGGGACCAAGTCAATTAAACAACCCCCTCTTTTTCTTGTCTTAAAAAAATAAATAAATACCCCCATCATAACTGGAACCAAGTTAATGCCAGTTTAAGTATGTCTAAGACTTTAGAGCAGGTTGACTACTAATCGGAAGGCTGGTAGCCTGCATGCCAAATATCCTTGACCATGATACTAACATATGTGTGAACATTAGACTTTTTGTCTTAAGGCTTGATAATCTGAGCAGATATTTAAAGTTTACACAGCTACATTCTTATTCCTGCATCATTCAGGATCTTACAAAGCTGTGGTAGCCCGTGGAACTCTGGAATCTAAGCAGAGCAGTACATTAAATTCCTTTTTTCTGTAATATTGTGGTCAATGTTATCACATGATGCTCTGACCTCCCACCTCAGTGTCACATTTGATTAAGTTACAAGAAGCTTTACAATCTCACTCACATCTTCAATGAAGTTGCCAATCTCCTCGGGGTTGGCAGGCTGTGGCCGGTACTGAGGAGCAGGCATGAAGTTTGGCACCACTTCATTCCTTAACACATCTGGCCGGTTGTCCAGACCACGGTGGAGAACACTCAGGTCATAGTCCTGAAAGAAGGTGATTTAATGATGCTTTATTACATGGAATATTTTTGATGTACTTCTGCAATCCACTCACTGCATCAGGCCTGTTGTCTACTCATACTTTTATGAGTATGAGTAGACACTATCACTAAAGGGCCTGGGAACCATTACTGAAATATTACATCAAATTTGATCAGCCTTTTTAAACATTTAATCTCAAACAGAAAATGGTTCATTGGTTGGTTGGTTGGTTGTGTGTCTTTGACTAATGTGTAATCACAATGAGTGTCCATTTACCTGATCATCCTCTCCACCTCCTTCTTCATCATAGTAATAGACGTAGTCTCTGACACCATCATTCAGCATGAGTGGCTCCTTTTTCTCCTTTTTCCTCTGTTTTGCAAACAGCAGCACTAGCAGCAACAGCACTGAACACAGAGCACAAAGTTTAGCAAACAGTAACCAATGAAATCCTACTTAGCTGGGAAAGGAAAGAGATGCACCGTCCTGAGACTACAGATGTGTGACTCACCGAGCAGCAGGATGGCTCCAAGTATTCCGAGGATAAGGGGCAGGTCGCTGGGATCTGCAACACGGTAATCTGGGCATGTCGGTTCTGCGCCCCTCCAGTCACACACTTTAGCTGTGATGTTGCTGTCCTGCTCCAAACCATGTTTGTCTGCCACTCTCAGTATAACATCGTACTCTCCACTGGGCAGCTCAGTGGCTAAATTCAAGATGATGCTTGTTCCTGAAATAAACAAGACAGCAGATATTTTACTTTATAATTCTGTGTTCATGGATTTGTTTTGTCTCACTTTCACAAAGCTTTACCACCTCTTCAAAGCCATGTTGCACCAATCACTCTAATCTCATCAAACAGAACAAGGAATCTAAATACTTGACATTTATCTGTGAGATTTAACCATTTAGGGTTTCATCCACAAATTTAATCCTTAGTTCCTTAGGAAAAACCTGACTTAGGGTTTTAGCTCCAAACTTAAGTGAATTTTTAAAAAGAAATAGAATTTTTGCAGCACTTATGAGGTCAGTGATACATTTTCTTTAGCAGTAGAAAGTCTCTCCCCCCAACCCCGACTTACGAGACTGTCTGCTTGCGTGCAGTGTCTGGGTCTGAAGCAGTGTACTGCACCACGACTTCATCCACAGCAAGGTCCTCTGGTTTTACCACAAGGATTGTGAAATATTGGAGCTTCATTCACATCCTTCACATTCACCACCACCGTGGCGGTAGAAGTGACCACAGAAACACCAGCAAAAGGAATCTCATTCTCCACTGAAATCAACAGAGTGAGCTTGCTGGCTCTCTCAAAGTCCAGCTCCTGGTTGGAAGGAAGGAAGGGAGAGAAAAACAAAAACACAACATAAGGGTGTTGGCACAGAAATTCTATAAGCTTACAAGAAATCATAAAAACTCTGCCATCACATGACACAAATATTCATAGATGAAAGTATCTCCCAATATTATGCAAGAATTCCTGATCTTCTTCCTACCTTTGCAGTAGAAAGGATTCCTTCCTGTTTGTTAGTTCCCGTTTTTACTGTGAAAAGTCCATCAGGATCACCACTGATGATCTTGAACTTGGCGTTCCAGGCTGGAGTTTGTGGTTCATCCTCATCTGTTACTATCATCCTAACCACCTCAACATCCTTTTTGTTTTCATCAACTATTGCAGTATACTGTAAGAAAATAAAGGATGAGTCACAAATCACGGCAGTTAAAACAGATCTAAAGACTCCTCACTAGGAATAGAGAATAACGGCCTCATTTTGTAGTCTGTGTCATTATATTAGGTTCATTACTTAAAGTCTATAACTGTGCAGTAAATCATTTTTTGTGTGTCTTTTTGCACAAAAAAAGCCACAACTCACAATTTATGGCAACGGTGACCCAGAGTGAGAAGAAGCTATCATTCAAAGACTTTAAATACATCTGAGCATCACTGAGCATCGTTGCTTTTTTCAATTCAATTCAATTTTATTTATATAACACCAAACCACAACAAAAGTCGCCTCAAGGCACTTTGTATTGTACAGTAGATACAGAGAGAAGCCCAACAATCATATGACCCCCTATGAGCAAGCACTTTGGCGACAGTGGGAGGGAAAAACTCCCTTTTAACAGGAAGAAACCTCCAGCAGAACCAGGCTCAGGGAGGGGCGGGGCCATCTGCTGTGACCGGTTGGGGTGAGAGAAGGAAAACAGGATAAAGACATGCTGTGGAAGAGAGACAGAGATTAATAACAGATATGATTCAATGCAGAGAGGTCGATTAACACATAGTGAGTGAGAAAGGTGACTGGAAAGGAAAAACTCAATGCATCATGGGAATCCCCGGCAGCCTACGTCTATTGCAGCATGACTAAGGGAGGATTCAGGGTCACCTGGTCCAGCCCTAACTATATCCTTTAGCAAAAAGGAAAGGTTGAAGTCTAATCTTAAAAGTAGAGATTTTAAAACCTTACGATGTAACTACAGCACAGCCCATGCAGCAGTATATGAATGACTAACCTCGTATTGTGGATGGATTATCTCAGTTGTTCTCCTGACTGAAGTTTGGTCCTTTTACAGCATCCTGCCATGCGATTACATTTGTTCCTGACCACCGAGAACACTCACGTTAACTTTTATCGAGTGGAAAAAATGTTAGCTTGTTTATATTATGCTAACATAGCTGTATCGTTAGCGGTCACGTAGCACATCATTATATACCAGCTAGCCAAACTTCAGTAAAACGTCACTGCTGTTTAGTTTTCTGTCTTCATTTATGTTGGAAGTGATAGCAGAGCTGTACGTTTGAATTTGTTTCCAAAACCCCGCAGTCAGGACATTCTATATTGTATTTAGATGGAAGCTAGCGAGCTAACTTCCTGCTAACTTATAACGCCGTTAAATGTCATAAATTCCATTTTCATGGATGCCTGGATGTTAAACTCAATTGTTACACCTGGTAGAGCAGAACACTGATCATTTTATTAAAGATGAAAGACTTTAGACAGTTTTTCAACTCTCATTAATGCCATAGTGATCGTTTGATATATGGACCTGCAGCGGAATTTAGGCCCAGACACGGCTTTTGACGTCAGACTGAACAACCGGATTATGGTCAACAGTATCGAACGCTGCACTGAGGTCTAGCAGGACAAGCACAGAGATGAGTCCACTGTCAGAAGCCATAAGAAGATCATTTGTAACCTTCACTAAAGCTGTTTCTGTGCTGTGATGAGCTCTGAAACCTGACTGAAACTCTTCAAATAAGCCATTCCTCTGCAGATGATCTGTTAGCTGTTTGACAACTACTCTTTCAAGGATTTTTGATATGAAAGGAAGGTTGGAGATTGGCCTATAATTAGCTAAGACAACTGGGTCTAGAGATGGCTTTTTGAGTAAAGGTTTAACTACAGCCACCTTGAAGGCCTGTGGTACATAGCCGATTATTAGAGATAGGTTGATCATATTTAAGATTGAAGAATTAATTAATGGCAGGACTTCTTTGAGTAGTTTTGTAGGAATGGGGTCTAAAAGACACGTTGATGGTTTGGAGGAAGTAATTATTGAAGTTAACTCAGAAAGATCAATTGGAGAAAAAGAGTCCAACTTAACATCGATGGTACTAAAAGTAGCTGTAGACGATATTACATCTGTGGGATGATTATTGGTAATTTTTTCTCTAATGATTAAAATTTTATTTGTGAAGAAGTTCATGAAATCATTACTAGTTAACGTTAAAGGGATGGTTGGCTCAAAAGAGCTCTGACTTTTTGTCAGCCTGGCTACAGTGCTGAAGAGAAACCTGGGGTTGTTCTTATTTTCTTCAATCAGTGACGAATAGTAAGATGTTCTGGCTTTGCGGAGGGCTTTCTTATAAAGCAGCAAACTATTTCTCCAGGCTAAATGATGATCTTCTAAATTTGTGACACACCATTTCCTCTCCAGCTTACGAGTTATCTGCTTTAGGCTACGTGTTTGAGAATTATATCACGGAGTCAGGTACTTCTGATTTGAGGCCTTAGTTTTCACCGGAGCTACAGTATCCAGAGTCGTACGTAGTGAGGAGGTAAAATTATTAACAAGATAATCGACCTCTGTTGGGGTAGTGTTCAGGTAGCTGCTCTGCTCTATGAGCATTGAAGATGATAACAGTGGGTGGATTATATTCTTAAACTTAGTTACAGCACTTTCACAAAGACATCTACTGTGATAAAGTCTGCTCTCCACTGCTGTGTAATCAATTATTGTGAATGTAAATGTTATCAGGAAATGATCAGACCAGGGTTTTCAGGAAACACTGTTAAATGTTCAGTTTCTATGTCATATGAGATAGATGAGATAGCCTTTATTTGTCAGTTGCAGGTCTTTTGCCCGCAACCGAGATGACAGACCTTGCCGACCGTACATACAATACACAAACATCACATTGGGGAGACAGGTCAGGCTAGGTAGCGAGGAAAAAAACATCGAAATGTGTAACACAAAAGGATAATACAGGAATGCACAGATATCAACACACCATAGCACAATAAACACAGACAAGCAACATGGGAAAGAGTTCCAGTGTGTACATCTGATCTGGGACCGCTGCAATCTTTCGACTGCGCCTCCAACTGACCCGATGTCCACATCAGAGGGGAGGTAAGCGTTGGAGGTGGCGTTGGATCCGGGGTAGGGAGGGTGATGCATCGGTGAGTGCTTATCAGTATCAGTATATGTATGTGTGTGCATGTCCAGAGTTCAGCTGAGACAGTGTCCTTTGCCCTGCCAGGCTAAGTAAACAGTCTTCCAGCCAACCCAGGTGGCCTTGCATGGAATGGAAAGGAACAGACTAAACACAGTCGTTATCAGGGTGTTTTGTTCAGCTCCGGCCTTGCAGCTGGCGCCAAAGGGGTATCCGTATAAGTGATGTTATTGGTTTACTTTAGTGCGAACAGTTCATATGAATTTCAAAGCAGTTCTACAGTCCAACACTGGTCTCTCAATCTCCCGTTGGAAAGCCGCGAGCTTCGCCATACTTGCGTTCTGTGATGTTGTCACTTCTTGTGCTCAAGGAGCCAATGTCTGAGAACTCACGGCAGTGTGCCTCCCCGAGATGTCATCCAATTTTGCGCCCAGAGATGTTATATTCGGGCTAGCCCTTCCAAGATGTATCCAGTCTGCAGTCAGAGATCTTATTCTGAGTATTCACAGCAGCCGTAGCCTCTCCAAGATCTTATCCGTGCTGACTCAATGAGCCCATTTCGAGAAACTCACGCCTCTCCCATCATTCCAATCCCAGCGGGCAGCCTTGTGGGGGTTTAAACAGCCGGTTCCGCTTTCTTAATTCTTCGATAAGTCAGGGCCAAGCCAGCTCCGATCAGCCAGAACCCTGTTACCATGGTTCCGAATAGGTAGATATCTTCACCACTCAGGCTCACCCAAGCCCAAACTTCTCGTTGAGAAAGGGGTGTCAATTGCATTTAGGGACCAGTTGATCCAATCCATAATTCCTCTTTTAGGTTTTAGAGAACAGACTGTGAGAGAGTGTTCCAGGGAAAATACAAAGAAAAACACGAGACTAGACAAGGACATAAGGAGGGAAGATGAGGGAGAGGAGAAAAAGTGCGTCCGCCTCCTCCGAGAGCCAAAGAAGACAAGATCTAGAGTGTGATTAAAGCGGTGGGTGGGTTCTTTTACATTTTGAGAGAAGCCAATTGAGTCTAATAACAGATTAAATGCCATGTTGAGGCTGTCATTTTTAGCATCTACATGGATGTTAAAATCACCCACAATAATTATTTTATCTGAGCTGAGCACTAAATCAGATAAAAAGTCTGAGAAATCAGAGAGAAACTCTGTGTAAGGCCCAGGTGGACGATAGATGATAACAAGTAAGACTGGTTTCTGAGTTTTACAGCTGGGGTGGACAAGGCTAAGCATCAGGCTTTCAAATGAATTAAAAGTCTGTCTGGGTCTTTGGTTGATTAATAGGCTGGTGTGAAAATTGCTGCCACACCGCCCCTCGGCCTGTGCTTCGAGGTTTCTGGTAGTTAGAATGACTCGGGGTGTTGATTCATTTAAACTAACATAATCATCCTGCTGCAACCAGGTTTCTGTAAGGCAGAGTAAATCGATTTGTTGATCAATTATTAAGTCATGTACTAACAGAGACTTGTAGGAGAGAGACCTAATATTTAATAATCCACATTTCACTGTTTTACTCTTTGGTTCAGATGTGGATACTGTATTGTTCTTTCTTTGTGATTTTTTATGTTCAAGTTGTTTGTTGCTGGTTTTTAGTTTGTTTTTTGTCTTTTTGGGAGCTGACACAGTCTTAATGGAGATGGGTTTTTGGAGGGGTAGCAGGAGGAGAGAGAGAGAGTTAAGAGTTTTCTTGCTGTTTGTTTTGAGAGATTTAGATTCAATAAAACCTTTGCCATTTATTGGAAGATAATTTTGTATGTACATATGAATGTAATTTTGTCATGAACATAAACACTTCGTGGGTTTTTGCTGTGTCAGCATGTGTGAGTGCAACATTAGTAAGGCAGTTAGATACAGACTGAATGTGTTCTGCTTTAACTGCTGCCTTTTTTACCCTTTTTTACTCAGGAAGTTTCCAGTTACTTCATACTTACTAAGCTCTGAGTGAAGACTGGAGCGTTGTCATTGCTGTCCGTCACCGTGAGGATGACTTTTGTTTGTCCAGTTAACTCTTCTCCCGCCAGATCTGCTGCTTGTACTGTCAGAGTGTACTGTGGATATTTCTGTTAAGATACGAGGACTGTTAAGGTAGATCAGCTCATCAACAGGAAGGAGGAAACACTGACATCAGTTTACAGACTGTAACACAGCCTTCAGACTGACTAAAGCTCTTCATCTATGAAGGCCAATTCTGCTGAAAAGCTGAAGCTAAACTCATTTAATATTTTGCTTATGACAAACACTTGCAAACATGATGCTTTTGAGAGGCGTAGCCAAACTTTTTAAAATAAAGTATTCCTTGACCATTTGGCGTGAGGCTGTTTGCAGTTGCTCTGTGAAGTCAGTCTCAAAGAGTTTTATGATGCTGCACCAAAAACAGATTGCTCTGATCTCCAGTAGTCTGCATGGAAGACACATACTTGTCTGACAAACTATTTGCTAAGTATGAAATGTGTGTCCAGAAGTATGACACAAACCAGAAATGTAGACAGATAAACTATACCTATACTTTAGAGGCTATGTCAAGTTTCACTATCAAAAAACCAAAACATGTTTTTGGTGCAGCACCCTCTTTGTGACCGATTTCCAGCAGTGACAGGCAGACTACTGATCCTGATTCATTATGAAATGTTTTTCAGCCCTTAGGTGTAAAAGGACACTTGTGTTTTAAATGTGTTTAACAAATCTCACCTCTCTGTCTAATCCTCTACCAGTGACTCTGATGCTTCCAGTAATTGGGTTGATTTCAAACATGTTGTCAGTGGGCAGCGGTGGGTCCTGGTTCAGAATACGATAGCGGAGATCTGAGTTGAGATTATCTGGCTCATCGTCGTCTTTGGCCTCAACCCTAACCACCTCAGTCCCTGGAGTGGAGGAAATAAAAAAGAAGTTCCTGAAGGTCTTCACACTGCTTCATTTACAAGATTTACTAAATAAAATAGACGTAATCCAAAAGGTCTGCTAATTTCCTTCCAACCCAAATCATTCCACCCAATCATTCGTAGCTAGCTTGCCCAGAGGGGCTGGAAGCATTAAGCTTGTCTTGAGGACTGGTAGCTAGCTCGCCCAGAGGGGCTGGAAGCATTAAGCTCGTCTTGAGGACTGGTAGCTAGCTCGCCCAGAGGGGCTGGAAGCATTAAGCTCGTCTTGAGGACTGGTAGCTAAAGATAACGCGCGTCTAAAAATTGTTTGTTCTATACTGTTTGTTTATGTTGGTGGAATAAGTTGATTTTTACAGCACAATAAGGAGGCTGAACTATTCCACTAATTTGTTTACTGTTGGTCGCTGAAGTACTGGTGAACTGAGAGGAAGGTCGTGTTTCATCACGTAAAGGTGACACCGCTTTCAAGAATAGCTTGAAAGTAGAAGGGCGTGTCAGCTACCTCTCTCTGTTCTCGTGCCAGTGAAAGCGCCGCAGGTGTGTGTGTATTACTAAGCGCTAAAAGAAGCATAAACTAATAATGGGTAATAAAACAACAAAACTCACTGCTGACGAGCAGTGGCTAGAAAAGCAATGTCCAGGTGCCGGACAAATTAGTGCATATAGATGGAGAAATCCAAAGAAAACTAAATGTCCCACGTGGGAGGGAAAATGCATTGACTAAATTATAAGAAACCCTCCAAGCAGAAATAAATACTGAAAAGGAAGCTAAAAAGAAATCAAAGCATACACAAGAGTTGTAATATTTTAAAGCATGGAAAGAGGAATGAAGTGGAATAAACAAAAGGTTAAATTAAGGTTAACTTAAATTAAAGCAATGAAACAAAATTGGGAAGACAACCAAGCTGAATGAATAGAATGCGTGAAACCAGATAATTCACACAAAATATATCAAATAAAAAAGAGATGCATAAGGCATATTAAGGCTGTGTCATTGTTCAGCCAAGGAAAATGTCTCCAGCTTGGGAAGGTGTGAAGCTGCAGATTCACACAGACCCGTGATGGATACATAATAAAATATAAACTAATATACTATTGTATATTAGTAGTAAAAGTAGTGTATTGTAATATACTGTTGCTGTTATAAAAAGGAAAAACAATACAATGATAACATTAATAATGACATACTATTAATAGGAAGAGGCACCTCAGTCAGTTATGATGCGAGGTGGATGATTGTTAAAAGTAGTCTGATTCAAGCTTAAGGTTTGCTCAAACTCAGTACAATGATATAGGAGATGAAGAAAATAAGGAAATAACTACACTAATCAGGTGCATAGAGACACTTGACCTGCTTGTAAACCTGTCATCTTAGATGAGACTTTGTTAAGATGAAGAGCAAACCTATACTAACAACTAATGAGCCAAACCCTGTATACAACAGCTAAAGCTACAAGATTGAGAAGCTGAATTAAATATGTAGACACTACCAAGCTAATGAGGAGCGGTGACGCGCATGGAGATGCTGGTTTTGCTCACTACAATTGTATTAATAGAGTTTGAATTCATTACTGTGGATGTACAGTGAGTGACCTCTATATATCTTGAAAAGCATGTCTGAAATACTCGTATGGAAGCATATTTTGAGTGATTTTGACTGTGTGAATGTTGTGAGTAGTAGGTTTTGAGTGATTGGGTGTGATTTGTTCAAAAATGATAAAACATAAGTAATAATAACACCACAAAGGTTCATAGCGGAGTGAGTGAACAAGTGGAAGTTTGAGAGGAAAGGCAGTGTGTGTGATGATTCCCGATGTCTGAAAGAGCTCAATTTAAAAGTGTGTGTGAAATAAAGGTGTATCGTTTTTAGATCAAGGGATTTAGATTGTTTTTAGTAGAATTAAAGAGGGTTTTTAGACTATGAATACAATGAAAGACAGAGTCTGCAGAAACAGGAAATGTGTACCTGTCGGTGACAGGAAACCATGTGTGTGTGAGGAGATAGGTTGAATTTAGAACTCTGTGATAAGATGCATGAATTAAACCGTATTGTAATAAATACTTGCAATGAAGAAAGCAGCTTACACTCAATTAATATGAACGCAAAGCCATGATGATGCCATAGGCAATTTGTTTTATTTTTGTTTGTTTGCTTAGTAAGTTTGGAAAATAAATTTGTGATCATACTTGTGGATCACAGTGGCACATAATGATTAGGCATATGATTTACTAATGGAGATGTAATAACTTTATTCTAAAATTCAAGGAGAACAAACAAGAACAACACCTTCAGTTGTGTCTTGTTGTTGTTCTCTGTGTAGTGTGCTGAGTTTTGTTTTTTGTTCCTTTTTTAAATGTTGCTTGAGTGATGAGCACTGTAACTTCTGAAGTGGCTCTCACCATGCGTCCTTGATGATGATAAGTCCAGAGCCAGCTGAGAGCTGGGTTGTCTGTTTTGTTTTATGTGACAAGGCTGAAAAATTAAAACTTAGTTTCTTGTTTGAAAAAAAAAAAAAAAAAGAAGAGAGGTTTTGTGTTTCTCAGTCAAGAACAACTACAATTTCATTTTCTGTTTTGAGACAGGATACTAATAATAATAATAATAATAATAATAAAACAAAGAGTGATGTTTTGTTTAAGTGTTGAAGCAGGCTAATACTGCAACATACCGTCTAGTGCATGATCTGCGAGCAATATATGAAATCATCTTATTTATCTTTAAATAAACTCCAATTATGGAGACCTGAAGTCACATGCTTAGGGCACACCCTCAGGTGAAGGCAGAAAGCTACTAAACAAAGAAAAGAAGCTATACAAAATGCGCCACAGCCACAAAACTAAGTATTCACATTCTTTCTGACTCTTTGTGAGCCTGAGTTATGACCTTGGCTCCCTGTTTTCTGCTTCCACCAAGGGTGGGGTGACGCTCCCGTGGCATGTGCTCTGTTCTCTTTACTATCACAAAAAAAAAAAAAAAAGGAGAGGCCCCTACTCTCTGAATACAATATTCTCTTCATAACTCGGCAGTATGAAATGTCATGAAACAGTGTAACTCACTCACAGTAAATCAGCAGTATAGGATAATACAAACCTATCTAATAAATCTAATGATTTTCACATTCTTTTAACTAAGAAGTGTGATGCAAACTAAAACTACATACTGATTACACAAGAAGTATGATGTGGCCTACAGCAGTATCATGATTCACTCATTTTGATTACAGGTATAATGTAATATAATCTCACAACTGCTACAAGCACATTTGCCTTTCTTAACACACGCGAGTGAAAGGCAACTGTTAAGAAAATGCCCTTTTGGGTGAGACAGGCCCAGAGGCCCTGCATGCAAGCATACTAACACACATACATGCAATGAAGAGCAGCTTACACTAGAGCACACACTATATGTGCGCCTCTATATCTCACATTGATGTTAAAACAGGAAAAACTTAATAGTTTTGTTATCAACTGCTGAATTTACCCACTACTGACATTTAACTCTCCAGCTTGCAGGACAATAATGCAGAAATCTACCCAGTAAAGAAAGCAGATGCCATTTCAGTAGAACCATTTTATTCCAACATATGGCATCCCCACTCTAATAAGATCAGATAATGGGACACATTTTGTCAACGAGGTAATCAGCAAAGTCTCTGAAGCACTAGGGTTTAACATCAAATATCACTGTGCTTATCATCCTCAAAGTGCCGGCCTAGTAGAAAGGACAAACGGCACAATAAAACAGAGACTTAGAAAATGTATGGAAGAAACAGGAAGGCCGTGGCCAGAGTGCATAGGCCTAGTAAAAATGTGGATGAGATTAACACAAGGTTCACAAAAACTTACGCCTTTTGAAATCATTCATGGCAGACCATTTCTGCTGCCAATCACAAGTGAGCCTTTAGACAAATCAATCAGAGAAACTACACTAGCAGAATGGATGTCAAAACTGCTGGAAAACAAAGATATTGTTTTAAACAATAAATTGCCTTCCGAATCTTCTCCAGTATCTTGCAGGTTGAAACCAGGCGACTGGGTCCTGATCCGAGTTCTCCACAGAAAGAATTGGAGCTCGCCCCGTTGGGAAGGACCCTACCAAGTGCTCGTCACCACACCAACCGCCTGTAAGATAGCAGAAAGACCGTCTTGGATTCACCAAAGCCACTGCAAGAAAGTGAGTGACAGCCCAGACTCATAGACTCCGGCACCCCTACCTTCAGGTGATCTGACTGGTGAAGGGAGGGCTGATTGGGTATATCCCGCCCTCTGCTTCTTGCCAGTAGTCTACTCACCTGAGGACCTAGGTGTGTTTGGTCGCCATGAAGACGCTTGTTGTCCTCGTGGCTGTCCTCCTACTCTCAGCAGGGCTCCTCATGTTTCTAGAGGACGGTACAGAAGACAAACAACGCCGCCTACAGACAAGGTGGACACATGACAACTCACATCTCCGTGACATGACGCAAGACCATATCCATCCATGGATGAACAATGCCTGGTACCGGTATGTGCACGACAGAACTAAAGAGGGAGATAAAAACAACCCTGTACGGACAGAACATGAACAGAACTCAAGCAAAGTGTGCTGCCAGTTTTGCCGGCATTGGATATCAACACCCACACATTAACGCTGAAGATAACAATCCCTATGCTCGAGGGCTCAAGAACGGCACTTGTGACCAGCCCTTCTGGATAGACTTTAATGTCACCAACAGAAATACTTCAATCCACTTCCCTGTTTTCCTACAGGATGAAGGACGACACTCCATGTGTTACGAGCAGGAAAAAGGCAACAGACCCCTAGGCAACACCACCAACTGCAACCAAACCGCCGCCAGCGGAGAAGGCGCACCTGTAAACATGTCTGCGCCCAGCAACGGCACCTATTGGGTGCAAGGAATGGCCTGGCTGTGTGGACGATGTGCCTATTTCATACTGCCCCTGGGATGGACCGGAGTTTGCGCTCCCATCTTCATCTCAGATCACACCTTCAAAATAACTACGGAACGCATACAAGGACCCGGCGGCGGCGCGAGGCGTCTCTGCAGTACAACCACATGACCCTATCTGGGGATCAGATGTTCCACAGGAATTTAAGCTTTGGACAACCGGCCAGAAAGTAACCCACGCCCTGTTTCCTTGGGTAGGAGTCGGAAAACATGCTTTACGAATTGAAACTCTGGACTACCGTTTTGGACTGTTCCTGAATGCATCCTGTAACATAAACGATAAACAGAATCAAGAAATTGACGCTCTGCGCATTGCAGTAATGCAACACAGGGTGGCGTTAGACATGATCCTCGCTGAAAAGGGAGGACTATGTGTCCTCTTTAACAACACATGCTGTACATACATTCCAGATAATGTGCACTCATCCAATATGACTGATGCTCTGAACACACTGAGACAACTCAGGGCTGCACAACAACAAGACTATGTCACAAACACTGAAGATTGGCTTACATGGTTGTTAAGCGGCTCATGGAAGTCCCTTTTGATTAAAGGATTAGTTTTTGTAGGAGTTTTACTGTTATTGCTTTGCTGTTTTACCACGTGTATTCTTCCCTGCATACAGTCCATGATAAACAAGGTGGTCGCAGTCCGTGTGCAGGCATATTTGACCCTGCCCATGGATGAAGACGAAGATGACCCTCCCAAAGATGACTTATCTATGATGTTGTAATTGATCTGTGAATGACATGCTGATTAAAAATGCCAAGCCAAGAAATCATGCATAGATAACAAACAGATTGTTTAACTATTAGAGAAGTCAAACAACAGGAGGGAAATGTAAAAAGATTTTTATTAAATGCATTGCTGTTTGTGATTCATATTGCTTGCCAGAAGCTCGTCCTTGGACGGCCTGCTGGACGGGAGAGCACGCCTGTGTAACATGTCTTGATAAAAAGAGGAACGGAATGTTCCAGTAAGATAGCCACATACTGTTGTATAGTCATTTTTCTGAGAAGAGCGAAAATACGCCGCCCTGTTGTGTGGGCACCAGTGACTATAAATGCACGAATAAAGAAGTACACTGTGTGACTCTCTGCGGAGACGCTCACCCATGTACATGTGATTCATTACGCTGTCTCATTGTGTTCTGTTTATATTTGCAGTTTGCCATTTGGGATTTTCCCTTAACACACACAATCCTCCTTTCTCAGCTAGGATCATGTGCAGTGCTACACGATGTTGCATTACAGCAATTCTGAGAGCGTCTGTTTCTTGGTTTTGTCCTTCGTTGACCTTCCAGGATGCTTTGAGAAACAAGCCGAATCTATAGTCCAGTATCTCACTTCTGAGAGCACGTTTTCCCAACTCCTGCCCACAGGAAGAGTGAGTTGAGTACCTTTCGTCCAGTTGTCCAGAGTTTGAATTCTTCTGGTATGTCGGTTTCCCGTACATGGTTGTGTTAATATGCTCGGCATGCGCGAGCAGACATAACAGTCTTTCTCTGTGGTTTTGTTAAACACATATCTGTATCAGGCATTTTTCATCCAAGGATGGATGTGATCTTGTGTCATGTCCATTAGGTGTAAGTTGTCGTAGGTCCATCTTCTCTGTCTGCCTCGTGGCTTCAGCTGCTGTTGGCATCAGCTGGGATCCTGTAAGGGTGAGCTTTTGTAGTCAAGGTAACCAGCAGGGTTCCCCCTTCACATTGCTGCACATAGGTCCATCACACCTGCACCTGGCTGCCCTAAAGTTGATCGGATGGAGATTAGAGTGCGGGCTTACTCGACGAGGGCCCAATCAGCACTGCCCCCCCTCACCCCCGAAGCAACCAAGCGTAGGTGAGGCTTTCCTAATGTGCTTCCTCCTTGGTGTCGGGGCTTCTCGGCACCTCAACCTTTTTGCAGTGGCTCTGATGTATCCAGGAGGGTCTCTCTGCAATTTTACAAGCTGTGGGTGTTGTCAATAACACTTGATATGGACCCTCCCAGCGAGGCATACTCCAATTTTTCCTCTGGAGCACATGTAACAGGATCCAATCACCTGGTTTCAACCTGCAAGAGACTGGAGAAGATTCATATGGCAGTTTATTGTTCAAAACAATATCCTTATTTTCTAGTAGTTTTGCCATCCATTCTGCCAGAGTTGTTTCTCTGACGGATTTTTCTAAAGGTTCACTTGTCACTGGCAGTGGAAAAGGTCTCCCATGAACAACCTCAAAAGGTGTAAGTTTTTGGGAGCCTTGTGTTAATCTCATCCACATTTTTACTAGGCCTATGCATTCAGGCCATGGTCTTCCTGTTTCTTCCATGCATTTTCTGAGTCTCTGTTTTATGGTGCCGTTAGTTCTCTCTACTAATCCTGCACTTTGTGGGTGATAAGCACAATGGTTTCTTATGCTGAATCCTAGTGCTTCAGAGACTTTGCTGATCACATCATTGACAAAATGTGTCCCATTATCTGATCTTATCAGAGTAGGGATACCATATGTTGGGATGAAATGATTGCATAGACATTTTGCAACTGAGATTGCATCTGCTTTTTTCACTGGATAAATCTCTGGCCATTTTGAAAATACGTCTATAATCACTAGAGCGTATTTTGAGCCTTGACTTTCACTTAATTCAATAAAGTCCATGTGTGATAGTGTGTGAAATGGATCAGGTGGTTTTGGGAAATGTCCTCAGATTGCCTTGTGAATTGTGTTTCTGACAGATCATGCATGTCCTCACAAATTCCTTTGCTGAAGTTTCAAAATTCAGAGTATAGAAGTGTGTATCATCTGTATCATCCGTAAATCATCTGGTCTTCTGGATCCCAGTGTCGTGGACCAGGACCGCCTGGATGCGAATTTACGCCCAGGACTCTCACCTCTACCTGGAGAGGGCTGTCGACAGACTTCGGTTCTGGCTTTCCCACGACGTCAGAATGCAGCAATCAGACCTTATTGGAGTCACAGAAACGTGTCTGTTGTTTCCATCGCTAGGCTCGAAGGACCAATTTAAATGACAGGGGATTTCTTTAAATCACCCTGCCGTTCTTTGTTCAGCTGAGACACCTGAGTTAGAAAACACACAAACACTGCAGATTTTCTTTTACTCGCGAGGGCAGCCATGAAACACAGGATCTGCGCCTATTGACTGTCTGCGTCCCTTATTTATACAAGATGTTTCTGTGTGTGTGTGTGTGTGTGTGTGTGTGTGTCTGTGTGTGTGTGTACAAAGGTAACAACGTCATTCAGAGCAGCGGGTTTTTCCCCTTCTCTACATTTGCATGTTCTTGTAAAAGAGCTGAGGTTTTCACTTCTCTATATCTAAATGTTCTCTGAAGACAGGAAGCGGTTAGTAGCTGCATAGGTTCATCACACAAGTTACTAGGTGAAAAGTCACAGAGACATGTGCTTAATGATAAAATAAAAAGATACATTTCATATAACTGATCACATTATACAATATTCTCTTGACAATGTGTCATTTAGAAAGTTTCAGATTCACCTTTAAACGGATTCAATTATCTCTACACGTTCAATCTACACACAATACAAACAAGGCAGAGCTGATTGTTGAGTGAAGAGACGTCTTCACAGTGCATTTAGATGATGTGAGGTGACATGTCTTGTTACTTGACCACTTTATTTCTGCCTCTCAGATTGGTCACTTTATGCTCCATTTCAAAACAACCAAAATTATCTGCATTTTCCAGCTGGAAAAGTTTAACAAACCAATGGAAGAGTCTCAATAGTTCTCCAAACTGAATATTTCACATCAAAAACCTGTTTTTGCTCAACTGTGCAGTTTTGTCTGTTTAACATAACGCTGGAACAAAGTAAGATGTTGTTTTTAAAAGAAAGATGAAACAACCTTTTCCAATGGGGATCAAAATGCAATAATCAGGTACAAAGTGAGGATGATTACCGTGTAATGAGCTGTTTCCTCTCTGTCGAGTGGCTGTGTTACATACAGACAGCCAGTATGTCTGTCCATGGTGAAACGACCAATAGGAGGCAGATCAGCTCCAGGACCAGTGATGGCGTAATAGATCTTCCTTGGTTTGTCGTAAGTATGGCACTGGACAAAAATACAACAGAACTGAGTTAAACCCCTGACTCCAACAAAAGAACAACAGCTACAGCAAAGAGGTGCGTGAGGTGGAAGGCAGGTTACAATTTTCTACATGCTGTTATCGGGATTGTAAGAAAAACAAGACAGTCCCCATAATCTTTTAATTACAATACTGTATTTGGTTAAAATGTTCTGATTGTTCAAATATGTTATTTTCTTTAGTTCTTGTAAAATAATGTGTGCCCCAGTCTCCAATGAGGAGAATTATTCCTCTGTTACACCACAAGAGGGAGCATCTCCTGAAATGAGCAGCTCTGGTGGGAGTAAACAAGTCAGGCCACTCACCATGAGGCAGTGTGCCTAACAAACGCTGTGTGAGACTGTGTACAAACCTGTAACTATGTGCTAAGTCCATATAGTTGCAGAATATACAGTAAAGGCAGACGCACAAAGCCACACTGGTTTCTGTTTCTTTTACTCTAAGTGTGCAACAGGATCATTCAATCAGTCATCTTGTGATCTCTGAATAAGGAATTATTTGAGAAGAAAAACAAATCTTATTACTGAGTTTTGTTGTGGCACACATGGGACAGTTTGCTCTCTTACTGATCATCTAACTAATAATCAATGAAATCTCTCTGACTGCTGCTTATTTCAACAACCAAACCTGGCTGGTGTATTTCTGGAGACATGAGTAACTGCAGGTTAGTGGTTCTATTTTTGTCAAAATCTGTTCTCTGTTGTTGTTGTTGTTTTTTTTTATAATTTTGTTTTACATTTATGTGGATGGTCTTGGAACAAATGATCTGCCCATTGTGCACAGCCACGTTTTAACTGGTACAATCACACATGAGCATTTTACAGTTGTTCTTTTCAAAACAGTATTTTAATGATTGCCTAACCGTGTTGCTTTCAAGTGGCATTTGAAAATGACAGCTACAGGAAATGTGAAAAGGAGTATACCCACTGTTGTCACGGTCCTGGGTCGTTTGACCCAGCGTTTTGTGTTTAGTATGATTATTGTCTTCTGTTCTAGTTGATTCTGATTTTGGTATCCTGTGTCCTCCCCTTGTGCCCTGTTCGTGTCCCTGAGTTCGTGTTGTGGATTTCCTGTTTTATTTTGAAGGTCTGTGTCTGTTGTCACTGTGTTCAGCTTGTATCCTCCGGTCGTCTTGTGTATTAGGATCAGCTGTGCTTCCCACCTGTGTGTCATTACCTGGTCTCCTTGTGTGTGTATATCTAGTGGGTGTCGGTCTGTGCTCTTTGTCGGCTCGTCTGCGTTTCATGGTGTTTTGGTTCTCCGGTCTGTGTCTCTCTGCCCTTCACCCCATTTTCTCATTATTTCAGGTTTGCTCTTATTTTGCCCAGTTTAGGTTTCTTCAGTAATTTCTCATGCCTCATTGCCTGTTTTGTCACTCCGCCATTTTGTAAATAAACATCACTCATATCATCAGTCTATTGCCTGCATTTTGGGTCCTCATTCTCACAACACCTCACGGCTCGCCCTGGCAGCCGTGACAACTGTAAAGAAAACCAAATTGAAAAGATCCTGTGGTGAAAACAAAAAATTGAAATATGCTTTAGAATCAACTTTTTGTCACAAGATAATTGAGGTTCCCTTACTACTTTTAAGGGATAGGTTCCTCTCCGATTCTCAGGAAAACTTAAGGAGGAATAACCCATTCTCTCTTCCTCCTCCTCAGTCCTTCACCAGGCTCGGGAAACTGCAGAACAGGCACCTGAGCATCAGCTGCATTCTGGGAAAACAAGCAGACATTTTGTTTGATAGAAGAACACTTCCAGAAATGGATCAAGTGCAATGAGGAGGATGAGATACATTGGATGTACTAGAATTATGTTGACTGTCGAAGGTGGCTGTAACAACAAGAGTAGTTCTGAAACTAGTGATGGTAAATTTGATTCTTTTTACTGAATCGAGTTTTAATGAGTCACTCACCAATGTGAATCGGGTTTTTTGAGTCATTTGAGTCATTGAGTCAGTTGACCAGAGAGTGCAAAAAATGTACATTTTCACTCAAACTTAATTTGTTTCTCTTTTCATGTATATCCTACTGCTAAGATGAGTGATTCTAAAAGAAAACTATTTTATAGAGCAAAAAAGAGCAAAAAAAAATTCTAAAGGGAACATTTATTTTGTTTAATTTTTATTTTATTAGTATTTTCCTTAAATTTGTCAAATATATATTTTCTCATCTAAATGTCCACTGAGCTGTGAGCCAGGGGGCGGTAATGCGCCTTAACATTGGTTGCCAACCAAGAAGAAGAAGAAGCTGTGAGCCAGGAAGGGAGGGGGTGAGTGAGTGAGTGGCTGTGTCCGAATTCAGGGGAAGGATGCTCATAAGGACACTACCTACCTACATCACAAGGTAGTGTCCTTAGACGGACGGGTAGTCAGGAAGTGAGCGGCTGTGGACAGCCCCCTTTTTTTCTCCATAGAAACTTTATTGAACAAACAATGAGTATCCAACATAACAGATGGGCTGTGGACAGCCTCCTAGCCTTCAACTCCGCCCTTACTTGCATGGTTTTCCGGTCGCTAGCGCCACAGCGCGAAAACTTTAAAATGGACCCAGAAATGTCGCTCTGTTGTTTGGACAATTTTAATTCTCGAGGAGCTAGAAAAACTTCATCGTCATCGCCCGCACATTTTGTACCTTAGGCTCATCAGAGACAATCATATCCAGGTAAAATAATTTCCTTTAATCTACACGCATTTAGGAATTACTTAGCTAATTACACGGATAATTGAATTATTGCCAGCGTTGTGCCAAAAAAGTGTTCGCCTGCCAAAACTGATTTCCAATGTTTCCGTGTGTAATATGTGAAAGAGACTTCGGTGAACATGGTTTACTAAGGGGTTTTATATATACAATAATTACCTGTTGTTCAAGTATCTTTATAACTCTGGTTATAATGTAGGTACAATTGATATATTTGTTGCGCTGTCTGCTGTCCTCTTGACCAGATTACTCTTAAAAAACTAAATTTCTAATGTCAATAAGATTTTTTTTTTAACTGGATAAATAAAGGATATATAAAGGTCACTGCCAAAAACTGATTGGAGCTTCTACCTTGTTACAGGAATGTTGCTGGTGGCTCAGAGTGACGTGATATCACTAATGAGGGACACATTTGACATGTTTCACGTATTATAGACCAACAAGTTATTTATAGCAGGTTAAATACGAGCAATCGGTTTAGGGCAAAAACCGGAAATCAGTTTTTGGCACAACGTCGGTCATTCTCACACATGTACTGTATCATATAAAATATATAAACTAAATATCTTTGAAATGTATAGAATCTAATCTTTTGTTTGTTTTTTACATAGCACTTTATCAAACTGTTGTCTGCTACAGAGTTACAAGTATTATACTAATAATATAGCATCCACCATCTTCTGCTTGCATATTTCTGAAAGCATCTTAGTGGTGTGGCAGCCACGAGTGAACCAGCCCTGCAAACCCTGTGGATGGACGATGCAGTGGACAGTGGGAGGAAGCATCCTAAAGCTCTCTTTGCAGACCACCCTGTGTGATTCTCCACTCGCCAACCAGAAAAAACAAACCGCAGGTCTCAGTTGCAGCACCCCATCCATGTCTGATCTTGCTCGGGCAGATTTATGGGCTCAAAATGTGGTCATAAATATTTTGTACTTGTAAATCAGTTTTGTACTTGTAAATCAGGATTTGTATGTGTAAAAAAAAATTGTGTGTGTGTAAAAAAGATTTGTATGTGTAAAACAAATTTGTGTGTGCGTAAAAAAGATTTGTATGTGTAAAAAAGATTTGTGTGTGCGTAAAAAAGATTTGTGTGTGGACTTAGCCAAAAAAACCCTGCAAGTTACAAGTACGAATTTTGACCCTATTTTTCTTCCTTTAAGCTGATTGGTCAATGTCATGTCAATCACAAATTAAACAATCCAATCAGAGAACAGATGGGTTTGGCTGTGGGGGGGTTGCTTTACGGACCTTCAGGTCCTGGAAGGGTAACACAGTTTGAAGATGGAGGACGGCGGTGGCGCTTCTGCGGCGCAGGTAAGCTTTAATTTATGGTTTACTGGAACAAGCTAATTGTCCAGACATATATTTTTGAATATCATGTTCGGTTACTACACTGTAATTTTTCACGGTGCCAAAAGCTAGCTTAAAAAGGGCTCTCAACATTCGCCCTAGTGTTGCATGCGTTCAAATAGTCTCCTGTGTGGCACGGTCTGTCTGCTTAAACATCAGCATCCTGGAGAATTATGTGTTTGGATTTAAGTTTAATCCCGATGAGATGTCGTTTTGGTAATAATTGGAACTGAAATGCTCTGACTTGACCTTAGCACTGGTCCCAGGTCACCCCCGAGTTTGTGTTAGAGTAATACTACAGTAATTACAGTATACAACAACTTTCAGTAGCTACTGAAAGGTAGGGGACCTAGCTTAACTTTCAGTAGCTGCTAACGCGTTAACGAGCAAACCGCGCTAACGTGTTACGCTGTGCTAACTTGCTAACGGAAAATCGGTTAACATCATTTTAAGGAGATTACCGCTTACAGTACAAATATATGTGCGTGTATAAAGTATTTGATTTCAATTTTCTTCTACTACTGTAACTATGGCTTAACAAGCTTCCTTAGTGTTCTTTTAAACTCTCACTCATGACTATTAGTTATACTGTTAACTATTTTAATATTAGGTTAATAAGGAAATAGGGAATAGGGATATATCGGGAAACCATATGGTATTGTTTAAATGAAGATGCAGATCTTCAATAACATATAAATATATTTTCAACAGGAGCCAAAGACTGCAATAGAGAAGGCTATACTGAATCTTGTGGGAATTCTGTCAACTTCCCAGTCTGATATTAGGAGTGGAACTGCAACCACATCTGTTACAGCAACAGTGCCTCAGCAAACCCCAAGAGTGAGCACCCAAATAGAAATGCAAAGGTAAAAAGAAAAAGAAATTTGCCAGTAATGCTACCCCTTGCTTTTTTGGGGGGGGGGGGTTATGGAACAGTAATCTAAGATATTCAGTAAAGTAGAAGCCCAGATAATTATGTTTGTATTTCAGTTGTTCATATTTTTAATATTCTTTTCCCTGTATTCTGGAGAAGACACAGCATCTGTACTGACAAGGATATAATGAATACTGGATCAAGCAACCCTTTGGTTTTGAGTTACTCTTTGGTTTTGCTTTAAAAATATAATTCATAGGCTTTAACCTGGCATGCACAAAAGTAAAATGCTGCATCCATGATTTGTCTCTATTGTGTGTTCAGCTTTTACTCTCACTCTCTTTTATGTGAGTCTTCTTTTTATTTAAACAACCTGCTCTACAAATTACCTATGCACTTGCATCCTCCTTAAACATCATTATGACATTTCACCTTAACAGTAATGCAGTACGTTTCCAATCAGATGAGTGGTCTTGCTTTAATTTGGAAGAAATTGGCAAAGTGTTTAATGCCTCAAATGTATAATCTTATTTACAGGTCGTTTCCAGCAATGTTTCAAAGAAGACAATCCAAAGGAAAGAGGCCTTTCCCAGCTCCTAGTAATGTCATACATGCAGTTCGCAACCTTCAGTTGCAATTCTGTCTTTTGCCTGATTCCACGACAAAAACCCCAAAGAATGAAATACAGCTTCTTCAAGCTGGACTTGGAAGGCGAACTCTCAGCATAGCTGACAATGCTGATCATGAAGAAGTACTTTTCTCAATTTTAGATGCCTTTATCTTGTCGAAAAAATCTAATTTTAAACTTCAAAATTAAAATTGAAAAATGTTACAATTTGACTTGACAAACTAATCATGAGGAAATGTTTGATTTCTTTTAAACCTAATTTAGATTACTGTAGCTCTGCATGAAGAGTATCCGAAGATGAAGGCCCTAACTGGTGGATGGCTCTTGTATAAAGCAGGAGGTAAGTCATTTTAACTCCCCGACTTTGTATCTGAGTTAATAGAAGACATTTACTTAGAGCCAAAAGCATCCAGATAAGTTTTAGAAGAAGCTTTTGTGTCTAATTAAAACATTTCTAACACTTCTTCTGAGAATAACTTATGGAACACTGATATGGCTTTTATTATTTAGTTTTCAAATTTGTAGGCATGGTCTTTTTTTTAGATTAACTCACTTTTTTTTGTGCATTGTGATTGAAAAGCAATAAAGGCATAAGATGCACATCAATACACTTCCATTGTTTACAGGTATAACATCAACAGTACAGCACCACTTATTAAAAAACTTGAATATTCTGAATATAGTTATGAATGAAATATTGTTTTGGTCTAGTGATTCATTTAACATTTTTAGCATTGTTTCAAAATGAAAAGTATAGGTTGCTACAAGGTAGTTTTTAAAGACATTGCTATACAAGAGTAGTGTTCCATAATGTTATGGATTTATTTGTACTTTATGATCTCAACTTTTAGAACATTGCTGTATTGCGAATGCGTTTTACTTTGTTTTTGTTCCATATTCTAGGTGGTAGCGGACAGAGAAATCTCTCTCTAGTACCTCAGGGAACACAAGGCTACACAGCCAAGACACTCAAGATGGCCACCAACAATGGAAAAAATACACTTTATATTGTCCCTCTCCAAGAAAAAATTGATACTACACCTCTTCCACATGATGCTGCAGAATTCAGCAAAATGCCGAAGTCTCAGTGCAAGAAATGTGGTGTGACTATGCCTCTTCAGCTACTTGTTTGTCACGTAGAAAACTGTGTACAAGTAAGCCAAATTCAACAGTAAAACAAACATTGCTACCACCTTTGCTAAAAACTAAAACTTTTTAAGTTGTATTCTTTTTATTACTTTCAAAATGGAAGGACAGAATATTATGCTTTACCCAAGACTACTTTGGGTGAATTTCCAGAGTCAATGTATGTGCTGAAATCAGTCATAAGTTTTGCTCTAAATGTCTATGAAGTTTCTCAGTCATCCCAGTCATTGTAGTCTAAAGAGTTTGGAAAGAAAGCATCTGGACTTCTATAAGTTTCCTTGAAGATGTGCCACCTCTCATCTGAGAAGCTTCTTCGTTTCTTTAGAGCAATTGGTGGAGAGTCCAAAACTTTATGCCCTATTGGAGTGTCCCCATGAGGGGCGTTGATCCCCTAGTTTGCTCTAAATGACAAATCGTGAGCAGCATGTACCTACCATAAATGTGTAATATAACATTATATTCCTTTACCAGGAAGCTGCGTGTGAAAGCATGACTGACCAGGCACATCAGAATGAAGTCCAATTGGAGGTGAGTTCCCAGATTTATTTAACATTGTAATATGGACAATACAAAATTCCAAGCAGATCTTTATTCAACTGTTTCATTATTTGCTAATTACCTGTGGCATTCTGTGCTAGATTTGGACTATTCATCTTTGCTTGGACTAAAACAAATACACTTTTTAATTGCAATATCCTCTTCAGCCTTCTTGTCCTGTTTGTGGAAATCGTTATTCTCCAGATGACTTGGTCTTGCATGCCAGTACATGTGGTGATCGGTAAGTTCATTTTAGTTGGACAACACTAAACAAATGCTATGTGTAGCACATTTATAGTTGCTCTTGCTTCTGTCTTTGCATCATGTCATAGCAGGGGCTCATCCTTACCTAACCTGTTCATCTTCTATGATCATGTTGACCACATGGATGAGCTTTTATCAGTGTTCATCCTGGCATTTTGACAATATACTTTTGCTTCTTTAGAGTGCATTGTTTAGGTGACCTTGTCTTTTATTGACAGTATTTCTGCATCTATCTATCTATCTAGATAGATAGATAGATAGATAGATAGATAGATAGATAGATAGATAGATAGATAGATAGATCAGTGTATATATGTTTAAACACTGATCTTTTTTTTTTTCTTTTGCACCACTTTGGATAAAGTGAAGTGGATGACCTGCATCACACAGGACATGAAGTCAGAGACACACTTCTCAATTTTGCTGCTGAGATGAACACTGACATCCCAGCCAACAATAAGGAAGGTACTTTTCATACCAAATGTCAGAGTATATTTAAAATGCCAAATTGACGTGCTTACCAGAAAGTGTGCTGGGCCTTAATTTTTTGGCTTACTGGGTTTACAGTACAAAATGTTATTTTTGCATACAATGTACTTTATCTTTTAGTAGAACAGTGGAAAAAGGCCAGTGATCCCCAAGATGCTGCAGTTTTGTTTAAGAGGCATCTCTTAAAGGAAAAGGAGGAGAACCCCACAATCACAGCTATTATTGACATTCGACAAGATCAAACATCCCAGAGCCGAGAGATCATTGCTTTCTACAAAAGACCACAGATTGATTGGGCAGGGCCTTTTCGTTGTTCTTTACAAGGTAATGCTTATGGTGAAGCATAGATTCAGTTAGTTTCTTTAAAGGCTGTTTAACATTCCAACTTGGTAAATGAGAATTTTCCATTAAAGGGTGCTGTAAAGCAGTTTGTAACTTTACTTGTGTTGTTGTTGTTTTTTTCTCTTTCCCAATTTTAAAATAGGTGACACAGCTGTTGGCACTGGGGTCCAGAGACATTTTTTCAGCATGGCAATGCTAAAGTTGCAACATGGCTTTAACATCCATAGCAGTATGTTTCTATATCCTTTTCTTAATTAATGTGAGATGAGTTTTTAAAATAATCCATCTAAAAATTTACTCCAGAAATAAAAAAAAAAGATACCATTGAAGTATTTCCATCATGTTTGACAACTTCATTAATCAACTACTTACGTCAATAGATAAAGCTATAGCTTTTTTATTTTGCTTGTACTGTTCTTCTCCAGGTGCAGCCAACATGACCCTTCTCTTTGAGGGACAAGAGAACCATCTAGTGCCTTCTACTTCTCAGATTTTGACAGACAGTGACTTATTTGTGGTAGCAGGCAGAATGATTGGGCATTCATTTTTGAATGATGGGCCACGATTGCATGGCCTCAGCAAGGCTATTATTCACATGTTGGTCCATGCTGATAGAGACACTGTCACTGTCCAGCTCGATGATGTGCCAGATCTAGATATTCGTTCTACAATTTGCATGGTGAATACCAATTTACTTCAAGCCTTAGTGAAATCATAATTTAAATTAACTCATTTTTATATAAATGTAAATCCCCCCCCCCCTCAAGAAAATGCAGATTTTTTAGGCAATATATTTGCATCATACTAAAATGGAATTTTTCTCCTCTATAAGCTTGATAGTAATAAACACCTTACTGAGCAGCAGAAGGATGACATTAACAATTTGGCCATTTCCTGGGACTTGCCACCCGTCAGTGCAGAAAACCGCAGATGGCTGTTCGAACAGCTTCTCCATCATGCAGTAAGATTGCCCTTTAAAAATTGTTTTTAGATTGTCATCACCTAAGCACATATAATGTGGTTATTTTTAATTATTATTTTAGGTGATAGGCCAAACTAAAAGGCAGACAAAACACATCAGAAAAGGTCTGAAGGACACCGGATTGTTGACTATGCTTCAATAAAGACCTGACACAGCCTCAGTGGTCTTTCCCGAGCATGAAGACAGCATTCTTACTGCACAGGTATTTCAATGCATTTCTAAGATGCCGACTACCATGACAATGCTAGATGGCATGACAGGTAATGCTGCTTTTAGGGGAGGCTGTAGCTCAGGAGGTAGAGCAGGTCATCTACTGATCAGCAGTTAAGATCCCTGGCTCCCCACTCTGTATGAATGTTTGGTAGGGAGTACTGAAAATAAGAATGTGATAGGGAGAATGATAATTGTTGTAGAAAAAACTTTGAAGGGTCTGGGAGAGTAGAAAAGTAAGAATCACTCCTTTTACCATTATACGTTAAGTGAGACAAAATGATTGATTGATAATACTTTATTCATCCTGAGGCAAATTCTTTTAAAGGCTGCCAGATAATCCAGTGCCATCATGAGCACCCCATAGAATACACCATATATAAATGCCAAGTGTCGGAAAAAAGTCCCTTCACAAATTTAACATGTAAAAAAACTGTTTTTAAGGCAGTTGCATTCTTAAGTGTGTCTCTGAAATCTCGTTTTAGGCTGTTCTTAGCCACATTGTTTGGCCAGGAGATGAGGGCGATGATGAAGATGATGATGATCCACCTTACCCACTAAGCATCCAAATGCAAACAGTGGGATTTCTGAAGACCTACATTGAAACAGGCAAGTGTAATTGCATTGTGATTCAAAATTTGAATCTAATTGGATTTCTAATGCATTGATTATTTTTACAGCCACTCCATTCCAGCTCAGCCAGCTGATGAGGTTTTGGGTCGGGTGGGAAATTCCGACTGGTACCATGAAGGTTGAAGTAGTAAAAGCAGACTACCTCATATCCTCTACATGTTTTGGAACGTTGCGTGTGCCTGGGCACTTCCACGAGTACAATGTATTTTCCAAACATGTTGATGATTGCATTGCCACTTGTGCCACAGGTTTTGGCCTTATTTAAAAGCAATTTGTAGACACTGGATGTCGAATAAACTTTACCATGCTTGAAAAATGTTTTACATAGCCAAAAGTTTCACTGTTACTTAGGCTTATTGATTTTTTGGGAATATTGTTATGCGAGTTTAAATATAAAAATTAAAGTTACAGTTCCCACCATTAACATTTACACTGTTAGCCTTTGCAGTAATTTCCATAGCTTAGTACTGCAAAATCAACAGTAAAAAACTCTAAAGGATGTTTGCAGTTTAGTACTGTAATTTGCAAGTAATTGTGGGAAAATTCCATGAGATTACATTATTTTTACGGTAACTCACCGTACTCATGGAAACAGCTGTAAAATACAGCAAATGTAACAATTGGTGATGTTACTGAGATTATACTATTACACCATCCGGATTTCTGTTGTTTTCTACTGTAGATCTAAGTGTAATTACCTAAATCCTCATTCAGAGTGTATTACCATAAAATGCAATTCATTGTGAGAGTAGTATCACATGTAAACTACAATATACAGCATCATTTTTAACTTAAGGAGTAAGTTGCAGCTACACTATTTGAAGTATTTGAAGTATAACTGAAGTATACTAAGAAGTACCACGAAATACCCAGCAAGCATTGCAGTGCTTTAACTGTAAAATTAAAACAACTATGAAACAAATAATTGATGTTTTAAACAAGAATTTGTCACAAATTCTTGTGTAATGTCTTTTACCTTCTGAACAGAGTAAGTGGGATAAAAAAAAAAAAATGTTTAAACCATGAGTGAAAAGGGTTAATAGTTAATAAACCTCAACTCTCAAATCATTTTCTCACCTGTTTGCAGGGTTCGTACGGGTGCTTGAAATCCTTGAAAATGCTTGAATTTTAATGTTGTCTTTTCAAGGTTGGGAAAGTGCTTGAATTTCAGATGTGGTGCTTGAAAGTGCTTGAAAATGTAACTGTATTTCATTCACCACAAATAACTATCTGATTAAATAGTTTTCTTATCAGATAGAGAAATAAAAATGAGTCGCAAAATGTAAAAGCAAAATTTCCCCGCCTGGGCTTCCTTGCGTCTGTTTCAACGTGTGACCCCGCCCCTCCCTCGGCCAGTCGGGGATGAGTGTGCTAACATACCTGTAGGTTGCTGTTTAAATGAGTGTATGATGGAAAACGACAGTGGCGGAGTTTGCGCTCTCCAGTCGCATGATAGGTGAGTGCTAGTAAATAATTTTCCAGTACGTGTACGTTACGCATGCAATTTTTTAAAATTATGGTTATTATTTTGCTAGCTATCAAACTCGCTGGAGAAATGATTGAAATGCACTGAGTGTGATGCAGTATGGCAGCGCTATTATGGAATATGCTGTGAACTTAGCTAACATTACTTAGCAGTGATATGAGTTAATTTACTCAAGTGAAAGCTTTAAACATTAGCCCGATACATAACTAGCTAACTTAAGGCTTTCTGATTAACCCTCTGGGGTCGACCCAGAGTCTCCATTTCAACTTGGGTCGAACGTGCGGACTTCAAGATATATACCAGTGTTTAAACTGTGTTGATAGGCCACGTAAAACCGGTGTTTTTTGTTTTTAATAAAACAGTGGCGTTTACTCGGGAAGAAACGGTAAAAACGGCGTTTTATGGAGAGCGCTAGCAAACACGCTTTGCTTGTGAGTGAAAAAAAAAAGAAAAACACTCCTTCCCTATTGGTGGAAAAATGTACCATGTTGACCAATCAAAAAATGATATGGCAACATGTGCAATTTGGTCGTTAGGGAAGAGGGGGAAGTTTTAGGAGTGACCGGCGAAAGAGAGAGAGAGCGAGTGAGCAAAAGACAGAGAGTTTTGATACGTGAGAGATTTGTGACGTTTGCCGTGTTTGGAGTCTCAAGTTAGTGTGTTGTCTTGTGTAGTTAGTGTGTAGTTTTTGTTTTGTGTGTCAGTTCTACTAGTGAATGTCACAGTTGCTGCAAAAAAGCCACCAAAGGCAGATTGCAGTGTAAACGCTGAGTGACACACCTGCCGTCAAACCTGCAGGTTGATCCCTGTGCTGTTCTCCTCTGTGTTATAGTGGACACAAACTATTTTTTGGAGTTGCATAAATAATTTGTGTGCCTTCTTATTTGACGCAGAGCACCTGATTGTTCTGTAAATAGTTTTAAATGGTTATATAAAAAACGTCTGAGCCTTGGCTGCATTTGTTTTAAGGTAAATAGTACCATATAACTTTGTTGTTTGCAAAACTTGTGCATATTTTTAAAAAAATGTACAATTTGCATTTCAAGTTATGAAAATGATTCCTTAAACATGCTTGTGGTTTTTACAGTCAAAAATATCACTTTTTACTCGTATTTTAAATTATGTCTGAATTTAGATAAATTGTGCTGAAATAAAGGTGAAAGGTAAAGGTGAAATATAGAGGCCAAATCAAAAGTAGTCAAAAACGACCAATTATACCCTGGACACCAGAGGGTTAAAGGCTAAAAGCAAAGTTGTCACCAAGTACTGTTTATATTTGTGTGTATTGCTGCAGCATTTTTAAGTATTAACTTGGTGCCTTTGGGTGAAACAATGGTAATATGAGGGACCGATCCATATGGTCACAAAGAATAGCCACTTGTTTCTGTGCTACCGAAGTTCCCCGGCTTTCATTCAAAATGTGTTTATCGTCAGCACCTACACATTAAACTCCTTAAACATTATAAATGTCTTCAAGCTCACACTGAGGCCTGTGGGGCACTATCAGCCACTCAGACAGTACACACATTTATATGTATTTGTATATGAATATTTCATACTTTAAGGCTGCCTGTTTATTTAAGGGAGATGAACAAAATACATTGGAATTGTACATAATAATATCACGGATGATAAATTAGATTTTAAGTAGATGCTTGTGCATTCTTAAAGTCTTATATGTTGAATTGAACTATGTGATCTGTTCAAAGCCTCTCAGTCAGTGCTGTTCTCCATGCCTGTCTGACATGTTATTAGCACAAACACTTTAAAGGTGATCATTTAGGACTTCAGCAATAATACAGACAGCAATGTAGTTAGCAATAAAACAGTTTTATTGGGAATTAACTTAAAAAAACAAACATCTATTTTTGTCACACAGGAAAGAAGCATCAATATCTGATGAGAAGACTTATTTCTGTTTTGTTTTTTTTTGTTGTTGTTTTTTCAAGAGGAGAAGAATATCTAACAAGTTGATTTGTTCACATTTTCACATCTTAATTTTTAAGTGAAATGTGCATTTTGAGTTTATACACTATGTATATAAGGCGGACGTTTCCTTTTGCAGTATTTTTATGTGGGGTATTTTTCTATGTCTTAACAAAAGGGGAGCAAAGGTGTCTTTTCACATGGTCTTACTGAGGTGATGCGAATTGAAACATGCATTCTTTTCTTTCTTTTTTTTTTTTGGGCGGGCGGGGGGGGGGGGGGTGCTGGAAAAGCTTGAAAAGGGACCTTGAAAGTGCTTAAAAAGTGCTTGAATTTGACCCTGAAAAAGGCGTACGAACCCTGTGTTTGCAATATAATTCTGGTACGTGAACTATGAGTGTAGTTCTCTGCAAAGGAAGCCTTCTGATAGTTGGAACTATTATCTGACTGTCTGGGGAATGGAGTGATTAGTTACATGTGAAAAATATGTTTCAACTGGATTTTAATTACTATGTTTCAACCAGAAGTAAGCCAAATATAAACTAAAAAGTAAATCAATAGTATACTTGTAAGTTTAGTATTGTGTTAGAGTAGAGTATATTTTAAGTATACTCTTATAGACTGGAAAGGACATTATGCTAGTACAGTTATAGTGAACAAAAGTACATCTAAAAGTTCATTTCAAGTATACTTCTATATACTAAAGCGGGGCCAATGTAGTCCCCAAGAAGCATTAGTAGTATACTTACTAGGTAACGTATACTTAGACTGATTTCCTAACTACAGTGAACTAACCAGAAGTCTCGGAATATGCTCTGGTGGTCATTTTACACAAGTTCAGGTGTCAAATCCATGAAACCTACACCACTAACCAGCATCAGTCCTACAACTTCACTCTCAAATTTAATAAATTCTGGGACAAGCAGAAACTGTATTTTTAGCGGTGCATTTTGTGGCAGGCCAGACTGCTATAAAATGCACTCTCCTTGTAGCACCACTTCATCTTGATTCAGAAGAGATGTCCTGGATATACATGATAATGTAACACGGGTGTTTTTGTTTGTTCATGTTTAGCGCGTTGGGTTGTGTTTTTAAAGCGAATGTTACGTTTTTAAAGCGTGTTATGCGACAGGTGTGTGTAGCACTGGTTACACATCTCAATGCGAGAGCATTAGTCGAGACCACACCTTTACCTGACGTACAACGTGACGTATGGCGCACACTTTCAAAACAACAATGGCGGATAGAAGATATTGATCGAGGCGGCTAATGCTCCTTTCGCTGGTTGCCAACCACCATTAAATAACAAGAAGAAGAAAATATTTATCTGCTTTTCTTAGTTTTGCACGTTTAAGACGCAATTCAGACTCAAACAAAGCTGCAAAGCAGGAGAACAACATGGCCATCAACTATTCTGTGCCACACATCCAGTTCGCTGCAGCACAGAGTGATGATGAGATGGTGGAAGAACAACAGAGACAATTTACGGACCGTTAACATGTGCAACTTAGAAGTAGTCAGAGGTAACTGGATGGAGTTCAGTCAGGTTAAATGCAAGGTTGATTGGATTATATCTGAAGATCGTATACTATTCGTGACAACTCTGCTAGACTCCAAATTTCTCGTCCATGAGGGAGTATCTCAAAAGTAAATGAAACAACTAAACTTAACACTTTTTCCCTAAAATGGACTGACATGGGAAACATTAAAGTTGGATTGACACCAGCTAATCAGTCTGAAGGTAAGTGTTTTTTCACTTATTCGAGAGAAGTCAGAAATGCGTTCTTATTACTGTTTGTTTTGACTTTTAAGCTACCCTACCAGGTTATTTTCATTCAAATGCTAAGACAAAATATCAATATCTATGAATGTGGAGACTCAAAAGACTAGTTAGGTAATAGTTGCCGATGGATTTATGAGACTTGATAGAAAGTTGGACGTTTGCAACAGGTGAATCGGTGAACTACCGAGGTTGCGCCCAAATGCTTAAAGCTGTTAGCTGGTCAGTGTTTTCAGGTGTGCTTGTACTACCTGTACGGTGCGGAGTGCTGACTAAGTCATGTTAAACCCATTAAAGCGTCGAGCTCAAATATCTTTTCATTTTTGTGCACTGCTCTCTTGTCTTTTCTCAGCACACATTTTCTGTTTATTGAAGCCTTTTGTTAATAATTTTGATCATGTAAAAACTGGGAATTGGTCCCTATTGACAATACTCTTATTTCTTTTATTTTTTTTGCAATGCATATGTCATTTAGTAAAGGTAATTGGTCATTGAACTTTTTGCAACTATGTGTATTTGTAAATTTTGTGGCTTCTGTGCACACAAATTTATATTGTTCAGTTTGCATGTTAAAAGCCACAAACATGTAGCTAACTATAGGCTTTCTTGTGGAACTGAGAACTGTCCTGCCACTTTCAGAACATTTTCTGCCTTTTATTCACATATGCCTAGGAATCACAGAACAAGAAGGGAGACCACTGAGGAGGAATTTTATAAGTTCACTGGTGACCTCAGCTGTCAAGTTCCTGGATGTGGGTATGCTGCACAAAACTTTACAACTCTGTGCCCATCTCAGATTTCACATCAAAGACGGGAAAAAAGTATTATGTCCATTTGAAGATTGCTCTAAATACTTCAGTGTCCGAACATTTTCCAGCCGTATTTCTCGAAAACATAAGTAGACAGTTCAGCAGTCAAGGGCAACAAGAAATTGAGGAATTTGCCATAATACAAGGACAGGACACAGTTAATCTATTAGAAGACAGTTGGCTTTGTGTAATTTAAAAATGCAGGCTGAAATGCTCTTACCAACCAGCACTATACAGAGCATCATAGAGGAATTTCAGGATCTTCTCAGCTGTGCAATGCACGATGTTCTTGCAGTACTGTCTGACAAACTGTCTTCATTTAATATTCCACAAGCAGAAGTGGACAAAATCAATCAAGAACTTTTTTCATAGAGGACTATATATATCTGAGACACAGTAGGTTTCCTGACAAAGCTTTAAAAGCAAAACATCACTATTTGTTACATTATGCAGAGCTTATCCTTCACTTTGGACCACTCATTCGTTTGTGCACCCTTAGGTTTGAGAGCAAGCACTCATATTTCAAAGCATGTACAAGTTCAGTCTTGCATAACTTTGTCAACTTATGCAAGACTGAACGGCATCAGTTACTGCAGTCCTACCTCTCAGTGGGCCAAATGTTTCCACCTATAGTTCAAATGATTGGAGAAACAAGTGATTAGAATCCTCATCTTTACAACGCTCTCATTCAAGAAGCTGTGGCAAACTTTGGATGTGTCAGCAGTTGTCTACAAAGGTACCAAGTATGTCAAAGGCTGTTTCCATTGTAGATGACACTGATGATGGCTTGGTTTTTGGGAAGATAGCTGTTATACTTGTTAACGATTCTGAATTGTACTTTGTGCTCGAGTTGCATCACTCAGTACTCCTCATTGACCTTGGACTTCACTGCTTGCGTTGCCCTACAGAAAGAAGTGTTTGTGTAAATGCTGACAGTCTGATGGATTATTACCCACCACCACTTTATAACATGGCAGGCCTTTTTGTTGTCTCCCTACACCATTCAGTTTCCTCTTAATTCTCTTTCAGGGATGGAAATTGAAGAGGAACTCACAAGCCTCCTGCCGACACTAGACAGAGAGAAAATAATCTGCATTGTAGAACATCTGACGGACGTTATTGGTGTACAACAAAAAAGTAAAAGTGTTTGTGGAGGCGGAAGATCTCAAACCCTTTCTCACACCAATTCAAATACGTAAACTACTTCTTGCATTTAAAGGAGGTTTGTGTAGGTTCTGTACAAATCATAGACTTGAGTCTATGATTTGAAGGTCACTCATAGACTCATATGTCACTGATTAGCTTGATTAGCTTTTTTTTCTCTTCACCATACTACACATGTACTTTGACAGTATAATATTGAAGAGTGTTTTGGGGCTCACATTGTCTGGTAGATACTTAACACGGAAAACATAAACAAAAGTAGACACTAAATCTAACACCATTAACCTTTCATTGGTAGTGGTACAACTAAGGGTTTGAAATTGTGACATACTGTAAAATATATTGACTCAAGGTCTTTTCAATGCAAGACCTTGAGTTTGTAGTTCTTTTGCAGTCCTGGGATTGCTTCTTTTCATCTTCAGACAAGGTCCCAAAAAACTGCCTTGCCGTTAGTACTCAATCCTAATTGAAGCGTTCATCTTTTAGTGAGGACATATTTGTTGACGTAGTAGCTTTTTAAGGTAACTTTTCCAATGATCTTTATTTATTTATTTGTTTAGATGGCAACAGACCAGAGAACCTGAATGACACCATTACTCTGGAGCCTTGCCCTGCTGCATCAGCTGAAACATCAAGCCATCCACGTCCACCCCTCCTCCTCCACGTCCACCACTATGTACAACCATTACTCCAGCTCTTGGGTCTCACACTTACAGATTCCTTGGGAAAGATTTCCACTCCGACTGTCGCATGCAATCACAAGAGGGGACAGAGCTCATCCAGAGGACAGGAGAAGTATGGTTAGAATTGTTGTGGAAGCCATGCAAGTTCACTGCAGGAACCCTAAACGTGCATCTTGTGAAGAAGTTGCTAAAATCATTGTAAACAGATACCCTCAAACATTTGCAGATTTTACTGAAAAGGGAGAAAGACTGGGTTGTGGACATTATTCACTACTAAGAAGCATCAAATCTAGAGTTGAACATGTTAATCGAGATAATACAACACATAGACTTCGTCAAACAAAGAGAACCAGGAATGAGGAAGACTACAGTCCCAACAGTAATGCAACCTCACCTAAAAAAGTTAGATGCCTTGTTGATAGCTACAGTTGTATAAATTGGCAACCAGTTGAACTTCCTGAGGGGGAAACCCCAGCTTCTTCAGAGGAAAAGAAGCACATCTTGTTAACAATTTTTAATTCAGAAGGACCTGGAGCTGTGGAGAGACCTGATGTGGATGACTTCATGTGCCTCACATATATTTCTCAGCGCCAGCTTATCAACAGTTGTCCCTCACTTTCAGTAGCTGTAATTCAGGAGCAGTGGCCATTCTTGTTTACTCAGAAAGGTCTTTCGAACCACTTTTACAAATTCACAGGCATCGATATCAGTGAGCGCTTAGGTCAGGCCCTCATAACCAAAGGCAGAAGGATTGTTAACTATTTCTCCAGCCAGAAGCTCAAATGGAACCTTGGTATAAGGACACTCATCCAGCAGATAGAAAGTGAGGGAGTTTTGACCAACAACAAGGTTGGCACAGCAACCATACTTCTCATGATGAAGTATTACAAGGAAGATGAAGACTCCCTCTTTGTCTTAGCAGATGTAAGCTTCTTACATACAGCTCTAGGTTTAATGCTGTTGCTTGCTGTCCTGTTTTTTGTTGGGTTTTTTTGTTACATAAAATGTCTCGGTCCTTTTTCTGGCAGGAAACATCTACCAGGATGTCCCTTGAAGCAGAGAGCAACCTGCCAATCACTCCAAGGCTGATTATGCTTGGTAAGAAGTCATTTATGAAGTAGAGCTGATTAGACCATATTAAAATTTCTGTTTGGCACAGGAGCTTTTCGTGGACACCGGTATCCAGTCTCTTTTTTCGTAGCTCAAATTTCTGTAATTTCCTTTATAAACCAAGGTTGTTGGACATGTGTCTCAGTGAACCCAGCAAGGTAACAATATCAAATTTCAAATTACATATTACTGATCAACATAGTAGTCTAGCTACACCAACAGCAGAAATACTAAAGTCAATACTGTAAAGTTTAACAGCAGCACAAACTATAAACTCCAAAATAACCATACAGTTGATTCATCTCCGGTAATTTAATTGGGCTGACTCTTTGTTAGGTGTGTTTAATGTGCAGAATAATTCCCAATTATGTACAATTATAATATGTTAAAACGGACTTATGTGCATAAGGCCATTAATAATTAACTGTACGTAGCTATTTGCTTTATGACTATCTAGACAGTGTGAAGAAGTGAAGTATTGAAATTATTTTATGTTGCAACATGTTGCCCCTATACATACAGGACAAAGTTCAATGACTGCCACCTGCTGGATGGTGAGTGCAGAGGGGCGTGTAATTGTTGAGCTGGACAAAGAGAACACCTTTGCTGATGCGATGTCTTCTTTGGTCCATTCTATGTATTGAACCTGGAATACCAGGAGTCAGCGTGTGCAACATTGGAACTAATTCAGAGCTATATTTGAACAGTTAGCTAATAGTGATAGATGATGAATAAATTATCCCTAAGTAACTCATTATTTCAAATCACAACTCAATGTTACTGTATGTTACTATTTATTGTGGCATGCTTTAAGGTTTTTTGTAAGGATAAACCCTGAAGAGGGAACAAAATGTACCTCCAAGGTCGGCACAAGCAGAAAGACTGGGACCACTGTGAAGCGAAAGGTTGTTCACATTAACCCTCATGTCACAACTTTCCTCCAGCAGCTTACTGAATTTGAGTGGAGAACTTCAAATTAGGTAACTGTTGTTGCCATTTTTAGTGAATTTCTTGTATAATTTAAGTGACCAATGTGTTGTTACCTGTGTCTCCACAGATGATCCATGACCCATGCTTTCTGGACATTTACACAAGACGAACAACAATGAAGACAAGCTCTCTCACCATCTTACAAGAAGCTGTCTCTGTCCAATAGGTTTTTTGAGTGCAACAGTTTTGATTTTTTTTTTCCTTCTTTTACCCGTTTGTTAAAAATTATTTCAGCTACTTACACTTTAATTGTCACATGTATTGGCTCACCCTACAAATCAATGAACTCAGTCCACAAAGCAAGATCAGGGTTCAGTGCAGGTCAGTCAAGTTCCTTCACACCACACACACTCATCCATGTCCTTGTGGACCCGGCTTTGTGCATTGATTTGGTGGTGTGAGCCAGTATTTTGGATAAAGTGTATATAAAGGCAGAAGTGTGGGGCTTGATATTATATTCATTACAATTCAGTTTATTTATATGGTGCCACCAAAATGAATGCCAAGACACTTCACATTGTAGGTTTAAGACCCTACAAAATATAACTGAGAAAACCCAACACTTGAGCATATGTTGTCTGCCATGATATGGATATGACATAATATCGTTATTGTTTGTATAACCATCTGAGAAAATAATGGATTACATGGTTTAGTAAAAACAAATGCTTCCTCAATCAAAATATGTTTTCAGTTCTTTTCAGTTTTTGATTTTGGAAATGTGTATTTCATCAGGGAAAAATCAGAACAGAAATAAAAAGTGGTGTAAAGCACATGAATTATTTTGTGTGTGTGTGTGTGTGTGTATCTATCTATCTATCTTGATCAATCGATCTTTAGTGGGTATATATGTCACGGTATAATGATAATATTAGTCCATAACTGCTCAGGGTCCCTGGGTCGTTCAGACCCAGGACCCTGACAGTACCCCCCCTCTAAGGGTCGGCTCCCGACGACCCTAAAACAAATACACAAAAACCAAAAATCACAGTACAACCAACCCAGGGCGGGCGGCGGGGGGTCCAGGACGGAGGGCCGCAAAACCTCTCCGTCAAACAGTCATCACCAAACAACAAAAGAAAAACACAGTTCGACAGTCCAACCCCCCGGTCCAGTTGCCGAAAACAGTTCTGGAGGCCGACCCGAAGGACGGCAAGACCAGCGGGACCTGCTGTGGGTCAGGCAGTGGCGGCAAGACAGTTCAGGCGGCCTACCTCTAACCCCTTTGAGACAACGCTGCAGCTCTGGCGGGCGGCCATGGGTCCGGCAGCCATGGGTCCGGCAGCCCCGATGAAACTGTTCTGGCGGCTTGCCCCGGCTCCAGTGACGGCGGCGGCGCTGCTGCCCCTCCGGCGGCTTGCCCCGGCTCCAGTGACGGCGGCGGCGGCAGCGGCGCTGCTGCCCCTCCGGCGGCTTGCCCCGGCTCCAGTGACGGCGGCGACGTTGCTCCGATGAGCAACAGCGAGGTGTGGCACCTGATCTACGATGCGCCGTTCGCGGACGTGCTGGCCGTGCGGGTCGCGGACATGCTGGCCGTGAATGGCGTGGAGGGCGCGCCGGACGCGGGCGGCGTGGAGGGCGCGCCGGACGTGGAGGTCCCTCCGGCACACTGACCTCCAGTTCCGGCTGAGCGGGTCCCTCCGGACCTCCAAGCCCCCCTGGTGGCAGCGCGGGCTCCACAGGCCCGCCGAGCTCCTCCCGCTCCCCGATCTCCTCTGCTGGCAACGCCGGTCCCTCCGGCTTGTTGAGGTCCTCCAACAGCGGCGCGGGCTCCTCAGCTGGTGGCGCGAGCTCCAGCTCCAGCTCCTGCTCGCTGAGCTCCAGCTCCTGCTCGCTGAGCTCCAGCTCCTGCTCGCTGAGCTCCTGCTCCTGCTCCTGCTCGCTGAGCTCCTGCTCCTGCTCGCTGAGCTCCTGCTCCTGCTCGCTGAGCTCCTCCAGCAGCGGCGCGGGCTCCTCAGCTGGTGACGCGAGCCCCTCCGGCTCGCCGAGCTCCTCCGGCTCGCCGAGCTGCTCCTCCGGCTGCGGTGTGGCTACAGATGGTTGATCCGGAGGCGAAGATGGTAATGCGGTAGCTGCAGGTGGAGTATAAGGTGGCTTGCTGAGCTCCCGCTCGGGCGGCGCGAGCTCCTCCGGCTCGCTGAGCTCCTGCTCGGGCAGGGCAGGTCCGGGTGGCGACGTAGCAGCAGATGGTGGCGAAGATGGCAGAATGGTGGCTGCAGGCAGATGAGACGACGGCGGTGCTACAGCAACAGATGGTGAAGCAGCGAGTGGTGTGGAGACCTCTGACCGAGGTGATGTTACCTGTGCTGTCGGCTGGCTTACGGCAGCGTCAGCGGCGTCATCGTCTACTGCAGACACAAAAACAGATGGTGAGGGAAAGGAAAGAGTGTCCGTATTACTCACCACAGCCGGCTCTTGAGATGTCCGGGAAGTCGGCTGCGGTGAGGAACGCCGGCGGCGTGAACGTCGTTTCCGGGTAGACGTCGGGGCCGGCGTGTCAGGCTGTGAATCCCCCAGCTCGCCGGGCTGGTGGGCAGCCTGAGTAGGAGAGTGGAGGTGGAGGGTAGAAAGCAGGAAGTCCAGGACTACTGAATTAAGGGAGTCCACCAGCCAGGGGAATTTAAACAGCGTCTCCTGCAGCCGCTTCTCCAGGGCGCGACGCAACCCCTCCTTCTCCCACCATAGCTCACAGAGTCTATAAACTTTGTCCATTACCTCCCTCCTAAGCCTCTCCTCAGAGACCGCTGGGTCCATGCTTGGCGGGATCATTCTGTCACGGTTCGGCATGGCAGACCGTGGGGGGTGTGAGGAAGGAGGACCCAGGCGCGGTGCTCTGTGTGCGAACAGTGCGTTTATTTACAGTGATGGAAACAACAACAATAAATCCCCGTGCTTTCCCCAGACTCCCGTGTCGTGTCTTCTCCCAGTGTTTGTGCTCTCCGCTCCCGTGTCTCAGCACTCCCCGTGCTGGCTGCTGTCTGGCTCTCCACACCTCTCCTGGGGATACAATAGAAGCAGCCGTCAGGACACATATAACCGCAGGCATACACACACTAACTTGGCTCAACGGGAAGACTAACGTGGAGTCTCATGGAATGATCCCGCGTCGGTGGGAGCTCCAAGACTCTCTTAAGTAGCTCCCCCGACGAGGCCTGATCAGGAGCAGGTGTGTGGCTTTGGGTGTGGCCAGTCCGCCAGCAGGGCCACACCCACCAGGCCAGAAGGCGCCTATAAACGAGTGCTCATACACATACAAGCAGGGAGAACCAGGGACAGCCATACAAAATATATATAATGATAATATTAGTCCATAACTGCTCAGGGTCCCTGGGTCGTTCAGACCCAGGACCCTGACAATATATATGTTTTTATATAAATAAATAAATAAATGGTACCTTTTTTTTAATACAATACAATTTTTTTTTTAACCCTCCAGTCTCTTACAGTATGTTACTGTTTCCTTAAATTACGGTAAATTACGACGTGTTAAACAGTAAATGACCGCCTGTAGGAACACGGTATCCTCTAGCAGAGATTAATATTTTTGGTACTGATGATGCATGATAACGGTAAGTTAATGGTAAATATATTGCAGTTTATTACCTTGTAGCGGGCTTACAGTGACATACCGTGAATAAACGGTAGTATACCAATTTCTTAATCACAGTATGATGTTACTTTGTTGACGTAATTTACGACATAACGACATAAAAAAAGCTACAGTGCGTTACCATAATTTGTCCAAGAGTATTATACCACAACAGCAAAAAACGGTATCATCCTGCACAACGGTAAGCTACAGTAATACGGCGTCACGGTATGACGCTGGCAACAGTGACGCCAGTATGTTACCGTAAAGTGGAGATGAAAAGTCTAACAGTGTACATTTGAAGTTAAGGAACTAATGATTGTGTTTAGGGTTGTTTTGTTAACTTAAAGTCATTATCATGCATCCGATTCACATCATCTCTTTGTTTGAAGCAGTTTCATGGATTACAAGAGGTGAAAAAAGTAGATTAATACTAAAGCTGTATTAAATGTTACACACAGTCCAATGCTGTTGAATATAATGATAATAAAAATCTGCCACACTGTCAGCTGTGGTCAAGCTATTTAATTACTGCATGCAGGACAGCTAACACACATCAAAACATTACAGTTCTACAGTCATGAGAGGTTTTTGTCACTTTCAAGCTGTTATCAATAAAGTCAAGTTTTGAGCTATGAAAATTGGATGATAACTTTCCTGATTATTTTTGAGGTTGTTTGAAATCATTTTGTAAATCAAAGGAAATATGCTTGAACACCCCAAATTAAAATCCAGAAGTTGTCAAGGACATGGATTTGGAGCAGCAGTTATAGGACAAGTTACATTCTAAACTGGTCGCCACTCCATCAAAGTTAAGAAAAAGAATTCTTGTCAGACTGTAAATAAAGTTGATTCATTGAATATTGCCTTTACAATTAAATAAAAATAGAAATCAGCAAGAATAGGCATGATGGCACCTAAACAAAATTTTATTGAAGCTATTATTAAACAAAGGACTTACATGAGAACAGAAAGCATTTATCATGTTACCTTTGCATTAACTGACAGATTATCAGGAAAATATAACTGTAAACTCATCTAACACAAAATGTATTAACATTAAAAACTGAAAATAAATATTGATGCAGACTTTTAGTAACTGTCCTTGGATACAAAAACTGATAATTCAACATAATGTAAACATCTGTTAGGGCATCTTATTTTCAACCATCACTCTAGATAAAGCTATAAAGCCTGCCTGTTCTCAAGAATGCCTTCCACATACTGGACAAGGGAACTGTAAATGTCAGCCCCATAGGACATAGAGGGTTCCATGGGATTGAAAAGGTGTCTCACTCTTTCCAAATCCTCACTGTCAAGTGGAGACACAAGTTCTGGAAGGTGAATACCAGTTTGGTCCAAGTCTGCAATGTCCACATCTGGATACTCTGCCTGAAATTAGACCCCATCAATTCAGGAAGTCTTTAAAATACATGCTTTATTAATTTTGTCAATGATATACATATTTTTTTTTTTTTTTTCAAAAAAGCGATTTGAAGAATTTAGAGATGTGTAATCATACCACAATACTTTCAGGAGGATTGACTGGATTCTGAGTCTTTCCAATCTCCCATAGTTGGTTTGGGGTGTAGTTCCACTCTGTCCTAAGAGAGTGATTGTTCCAGCCTTCAATAAACGTCTCCAAATCTGCTTGGATTCGTGGCAAAAACACATACTGTGCACAAAAAAGGTCAGTACAGTTTGTTGGATCCAAGAGTCTGTCTTCCTCAAGTCTGTGAAGAAGATCGTAGTAGATGTTGGTGACAACATTCCAAACGTCATGCCACAGGCGCTCTATCCTTTAAAACAAAAGAAAACAAAAAAAACATTTTTTTTTTTTTTAAATCACTATACAGTGACATTCATCCTCATAAAATGAAATAATTTCCAAGCATTCTGTGCAAACAAAATGTTATGGGAACTTGTTATAATTTGAAGTAACACAGTAATTCAGTTTTAAACGTAATTTTGTTAATAACACATTCAATAATTAACGCCAGAATACTACACCTGGCATTCAAAAATATGTTTTTGTTGTAAATTAGGAATACCTTTGGTTATGCATGCTTTTGCCAGACATAAAGCTTCCTCTACCACAGCCCCGAACTTCAAACATGTATCGAGCAATGTCAACATTCTCAACTCCTTGGTCTCCCCTCACTCTAGAAATATGAAAAACAAAGGACACAGAAATTACAGAGGGTCACATTTTAGCAATATTTAAAAGTTAATAATTTAAAGAAAAATGTGAATGTTTTACATTCAACTGTATAATATTTTTAGGGCTCTTTGAGCTCTTATGCAGAGCTATATTTGTAAATATTTTCCCCAAAAGTACAATGCACAACTAGCAATGTTAACTTGCAAAGTCAGTGAAATGGTTGTTCTGTCACAGTCTGGCTGAGCAGCTTACTGTGTGAAGTATGAATAGTGGACCCAAGTGCAGACAAAAATGGAATGTGGAACAAAACTTGAATGTTAACACAAAGCAAGGCGTTTCTTAAGGCTGGTAAAAACTATACAAAACAAAAGGCAGAGATGAAGCTAAACTGGGCAGACTAAAGATAAACATAAAAACCAAAACATGAAACTCGCCGTGGATACAAAGATACCTGAAACCTGGAGCGTAGAAGCAGAGACACATGGAAATATGGCACAAACGACAACAGACAACATGACAAAGAATGAACAGAAACACACAGACTAAATACACACAAGTGTGATTAGAGGAAATGAAAACACATGGGAAACAGCTGACACTAATTTGACATATTCGTCCATATTTATCTGATCTTCTACATTTGTACCACATTTGTACTCGCCCACTCATACACTTCGCTCTTCTTCAGCTTCCCTTCTGTCTGTTCCACATGCTTGCCTAACTACAATGGGACTCAGAGCCTTTAGTTGTTCTCCCCCAAGACTTTGAATGTACCTCCACCAGATCTCCGGACCACAAACTCTTTCACCACTTTTAAGTCACTACTCAAAACCCATCTATTCAGAATTGCATACACCTGATTCTGTATTAGTCCATTTTAACTTGCTCAGCTTTTATACTGTCATGCTTGCTTTTTTCTTCTTTAACTTATGTCTAAATTTTATTTGCAATGTTTCAATATATTGAATTGTTGCTATTGTTCTTGTGCTATTGTAGACTTGTAGTCAAGACCGCCTAATCCGAGACCAAGACAAGACCAAGACCAGAGGGTATCGAGACCAAGACAAAGACCAAGACCAGAGGGTATCGAGACCAAGACAAGACCAAGACCAAGACCAAGTTGAGACGAGACCAAGACCGAGACCGAGTCGAGACGAGACCAAGACCAAAACCAAGACCGAGACAAAAAAAGTCTTTAAACTGCAGCCAGATGCTGCTTCGTTTACAGGCGTCAGGCATATTTATGTGTTTTTGCTTTCGCACAGCCCTCCTCACCGCTGTCTACTGTCTCACTCACTTACTGAGAGGACAGACGCACGCTCCACTTGACTGTCGCGTCTCTCACCCTCTCTGTTTTTCACATAATGATATTATCCTATATCCTCGCATGTGATTGGCAACAATATGGAGGGATTGGAGCATAACTGAGCCACTGTGTGAGAGCTGAGCAGCGAAAGGAAATTAAGTGAGGGTAGAAATGACTGAAAGATTATTAGGCTCTGTTTTGAGTTTTGTTCAAAAAGAATGACTTCATATAGGAAAAAAATAAATATCACATATGCAGGACACCTTAAACTAGTTTTTAATTAAGCAGCAAGGCAGAACAAAGTCGGGCCTGTATCAAGACACAGGGACTAAATCCCAATTCAACCAGACCCAGAACTGATCCGAATTAAAACAGGACTACAACAGTTCAAAATCAGGACTACTTAGGACTTAACCAAGACGGAACCAGAATCAGAACTAGATGATAGTAGCACTGAAAATCATCATAGACCTGCACTACACTTATTTTTTTTAATTCTACCAAAGTACACTATTTAGATTCTGAAAAGTTTATATAATTATTTAGCCTTGTTGTGCAAACAAGCCTGCATAACTTAATAAATATAGAATTTGAAAAGTAACAAATGGTATCTAAAAAGAAACAGGTACTAGATACATGTTCTGATGAGTTTTGGCAAACAACCATTTGACTAACATGTGTGTCTCACCTGCTCTTGTTCGATCTCTGTTCTGTCCTCATTCTCCATCTCCCTCTCTGCTCCTCTCTCTCCCTCTCTGTTCCTCTCTCTCCCTCTTTGTGCTGACAATCAAGCCAAACACCAACATCATCAAATATACAGTTGAAACCAGATATTTACATACTCTTCAGATAAAAACACAAACACTTTTTAATTGTAACATCAAATCAGACTAAATGTTTATTTTTTTAGATTGATAAATATAAAAAACATATTTGTTAACTTTAAGAGTAAAGAGAAAAACTATATGTATTTCTTAATTGCAAATGGCACCAAATTGTATTCAAAATTGAGCCACACTTATGGAGCTCCACAATTCTGTTCCTGGTGTTTTGGTTGACATCTCTTGATTTTCACATGTCACAGAAACAGGCTCTGTGTTTTGCCTTATATGCATCCACAGCTGTGCCACCAATTTACTCACATGGACTCTACTAACCTATCAGAAGCTTCTTAAGCTCAGAATGGAATGTCTGGAGTTTTTCTTATTAATTAACAATAAACTTAGTGTATATGTTCTCCTAAATTTGATGAAAGGGATAAAAATAGACAGCTCTGTCTCTCTTTATTCTGTCATTAAACTAATTCAAAAGATATTTCAACATTTATTTATCTAAAACAAAAGTTTACTCTAAATTAATGTTTAACAGTAAAAATAGTTTTTATGTTTTCTACCTAAAGTGTATGTAAATATCTTGTTTCATCTGTGAATATACTGCTGTGTATTGAAATTTCTCTTGTTTTGCATAGATATACTGAACAACATACAAAGCATAATATATAAAATAACATCTACCTGAGTTTTTTTTCTTTGAAAGAAGCTTCTTATGTCCATTGTTGTGTTCATCAGTACACAATTGAAACCGATTTAGAGAGTTTGTTTAGCCGTGGAGGGTAACAACTGAAAATATGAAATGTAGGCTAAGACTCTCTAAAAATCAGCATTGTTGTTCGGCTTTTTATTTATCCATTTGTTGATTCACTCGAAGAGCAAGTAGCTTGTAACCAACTGATCAGTTTGATATCAATCTTTTGTGATACACCGTCATATTTACATTATTAGTTCAGTACGAATGATTTGCTTTGGTACCTGGTCAAACTTAAGCTCTCCTCTGTCTGCAGCAAACTCGCAGGCAGCAGCTTCTCCCTCGCTCACATGCGTGCTGTGCTCAGTCGCCTAGTACCTGAGCTCGGATCATACCAAAATTAGGGGAATTTACGACGGTGCCCCATGCTTCTGAAAAAATGACCCGGCTTAAGCCCAGTAAGCCACCCCCGCTCCGCTAATGGTTGACTCCAAATCTCCGGAACACTATGTCGATTTGAGAACGGAAGATCGAAACAGCGAGACCAAGACCGAGACAAGACAAAAGTCCGTCGAGACCAAGACAAGACCAAGACAAAAGTCCATCGAGACCAAGACCGAGACCAAGACAAAAGTCCGTCGAGACCAAGACGAGACCAAGACCACGTAAAAGTGGTCTCGAGACCGGTCTCGAGACCAAGACCGGTCTCGAGACATCCAACTCTATGCTATTGTAAGGTAACCTTAAGGTGTTATAAAACGTATTATTATTATTATTATTATTATTATTATTATTGTAGTATTTCTCTGCAAATAGAATACAAATTATAGCAAAATTCAATCATTTCCAGACAGCAAGCATGTGTGTCAGGCACGAATGTGTATTCAAAATTGAAGTGAGACTGATTTAAGCCTCTATAATCGAATGTGAACAGCAAGTTTTTGCATTATACCTCGATGGAAATCCATGCTTCTGTACAGCCTCAAGGAAGAACGTCAGTGCTGTAGAAGCCTTGTTGTTCTTAGCTGCTTTCAAGTACAAGATCTGAAAATAAAGAGACATTATGGAAGTACTATTACTAGCATCACATTTTCTGCTATTTTAGTGAAGAATGCAAACCTTCCTTGAGAAGCCATCAACACCACCAAACATCACAAGTCCATATCTGTAAAGAGACAAAGACACAGCCCCTAAGACTTCAGCCACTGAGTATAATTAATTAATTGCATTTTTCACCAATAATCAAGATATAAAACATTACAAGTTAGGACTTGTCAAATTTGAAAGTGGATCGCACATTTCTAAAAGCATGCAAAGGCTGGTGAACTTCTCTTAATCTGTTAGAATGTAGAGAATATATATATATATATATATATATATATATATATATATATATATATATATATATTACTGCTAACTTGGAAGGCAGTAAAGTAATGGGGTAATGTATAATACAGTGTTTGCATATGCATGATTGAGTTAAATATTAATGGGCCCAAATGTGACCTATGACTATTGAGTTATGTGAAACTTACCTAATTAACTTATGGTTGGTGTCAATGTGGAGCAGTGACAGAGGACCAGGAACACTGTATGTCCTTCTAACAACACATCCAAGATTTGCCATCCTTTCAAGGATTCCAGCACTGTCAACACAACGCATGGAATCCCATACTCTGTTCCACTGCACCCTGTGGCCCAGTGCCCTGAGGCGTCCTTTAACCATTCTGTAGCCTAAAAAGACATCCCATATTGAAACAATTACAACAGCACATTGGAAGGCAGTTATAGTACAGTAAATCAAACTACTAACTAATCATGACATTCAGCTAGTGTTATTCATGTAAATATGAAAGGCTGCTAGCAAGAAAAATAAAATAGAATCTTATTACAAGCATTATTTTTCACATGAATAACTAACCCAGATCTTTCGATTCCTGTTTTATGGCTGCAATTAAGTTGTCAAGTTCATCATCTGATAGTGAGCTGTAGGTTGCCGTTATTGAGAGGCCCCACTCTTCCATTCTTCGTCGGACTGTTTTCTGCGATATGCCCAAAAGCTTGGAGATACAAGGAATGGAGAGGTCCATCTGTATTAGATCTTTGAGGTGGTCTTTGGAAACATAGAGCTTTGCCCTCCCCCGTTCACCAGCTGAGCTGTCAACAACAATGGCAGACCTTCTTGCATCCATATTGGAATGGATGAGGCAGATGAGGTGGTGAAGAGCTTCAACTACCTAAAAAATGGTTGCATTAAAATATTTAGTTGGATGAAATCCTAGAATTCAGTTTTACCATGTTAGTAACATTATTCTTATCCCCAATCTTTATATTGAAACACATAACAAAATTTCATCTTGGATTTAACAAAGCAATGGATGACAGGTTTATTTGTATAGCATAATTACTACACTGTAAAATTAACATCATAAGATACATAAGAATGGCATATATTGAAACGATTTTTAAAGGTAACCAAAACTAAATCAAATAAACCTACCAGTGATGGAACATTAATATGAGCAGAAAGAGAACAGACTAGAGTTGATGCGTTCACGCAGAGGAACTCAATATGATCAAGGTCCAAGGGCTGCTGTTGGTAGGACTGCACCAGCCTATTTTGAAGGTTTTGGAAAACATGTCTTCCTAAAGCCACCTGAAAGAAGAAAAAACTTATGGAATTACTGATATCATATGAAGTGCATTGAAGGAACAATGAAATGTCAAACTGCGTAAAACTCAATAAAACCAAATAATATTCTCATGAAAATCTTTTTATTTTGATTAACTTTGTAATATAGTAAAGAAACTGAATTGCATTAAAAATTATTTTTAAATATGTTCTATCCTGTGCCACCTTGCTGTATTCAAAAAATTCAGACAACATTACTTTAATAATGAAAAAAAATTAACCCACCAAAGAGTCACAGGTACATCCCAGGTTCTCTGTTCTGGAGGGAGATAGACCAAGGTCCACTTGATTTACAGTCACCTGTTAAGTAAAACAATCAGACAATTTTCAAAGATTTACACATTTCTCTATGGATGTATCATACACTCTCCTATTTAAGAAGGGTTCTCTCTGAAGTACCCCGTGGACGTTCCCATGATGACACAGATGACCCACAAATTTAGTATAGCACACTTCAAAACACATAACCAGATGAAGAAAGACTTTAAGAGTCCCTAAACACATTTGACATCTGTTAGGGTTGAACATTTATGTACAAGTTTACAAAATTATTAATTATTATAAGGCTGTTTCATTATTTTTTTTTAAGATGTACACAATGCAAATGTGCTCATAAGCATGTTGGCACTCCACGTTTGAAGGTTGAGAGCGTCATTCAGCGCTGTATTTGAAATATTGCAGGGACACATAGAGTGCAGATGGGTTTTTTGCAGCATGCTTACAAACACACGATAATGGTTAGATTAGTCTCTGGGTTAGGGAGTCTGGACAAGATGCCCTGAACTGGGCCTTAGAATCAGCATCTGTTTTTATTGTCACAGTATATAAGCTGTAAAACCCGTTTCAGCATTATCCTTTTTGGGAAGCTGGTTCACATAAAAGGCTGGCACTATAAACTTGTAATTTCAACTGCTGAAGCAAATTCAATCTTTTTAAATCTTTTTCTCCTGAATTCCTTCTTAAATTTTTGAACACGACACATCCAGCAAAGCAAATATCACCAGACATTAGCTTACTGACAACAGACAGACACTGCACTAGAGTTACTACAGAAGCATTCTTGGTCAATCTGGTACTGTATGACAGAGTATTTCTTAATGTCACTGCCTATAAGCTGTCATAAATCCCAAAACCCTCACTGAAGCTAGGTCCCCTACCTTTCAGTAGCTGCTGAAAGTTGTTGTATACTGTAATTACTGTAGTATTACTCTAACACAAACTCGGGGGTGACCTGGGACCAGTGCTAAGGTCAAGTCAGAGCATTTCAGTTCCAATTATTACCAAAACGACATCTCATCGGGATTAAACTTAAATCCAAACACATAATTCTCCAGGATGCTGATGTTTAAGCAGACAGACCGTGCCACACAGGAGACTATTTGAACGCATGCAACACTAGGGCGAATGTTGAGAGCCCTTTTTAAGCTAGCTTTTGGCACCGTGAAAAATTACAGTGTAGTAACCGAACATGAAATTCAAAAATATATGTCTGGACAATTAGCTTGTTCCAGTAAACCATAAATTAAAGCTTACCTGCGCCGCAGAAGCGCCACCGCCGTCCTCCATCTTCAAACTGTGTTACCCTTCCAGGACCTGAAGGTCCGTAAAGCAACCCCCCCACAGCCAAACCCATCTGTTCTCTGATTGGATTGTTTAATTTGTGATTGACATGACATTGACCAATCAGCTTAAAGGAAGAAAAATAGGGTCAAAATTCGTACTTGTAACTTGCAGGGTTTTTTTGGCTAAGTCCACACACAAATCTTTTTTACGCACACACAAATCTTTTTTACACATACAAATCTTTTTTACGCACACACAAATTCGTTTTACACATACAAATCTTTTTTACACACACACAAATTCGTTTTACACATACAAATCTTTTTTACGCACACACAAATTTTTTTTTACACATACAAATTTTTTTTACACATACAAATCCTGATTTACAAGTACAAAACTGATTTACAAGTACAAAATATTTATGACCACATTTTGAGCCCATACAGATTCAGCAACACTGCCAGAGACTTCCTGTAATCTATTACAGTTGTTAAAGAAAAGGTCCAGGAACAGGTCACTCAGGTTAATCCTGTGTGAACAACTGTAAATGTTGTTTTTTCATCTTTACATACTGTGTATTTGAAATATTCTTGTTTAATTGTTATTGTTATTTACTTTATTGCTATCAAATAAATATCCAAGTAATATTGTTCAAAGCATCATGTTCATACGTGTTACAAATGCCTGTAAATCAAATTGAGTTCAGTGACAATTACTGTTTGTTTGAATCAATTTATTAATACCATAAAACCTTTAAACTAATGCAACACATATAACAATGTAACAAATATATTCAAATAAATAAATTTCTCAATAGATAACTCATTTTGGAACTAATCTTTCTCGAAGTGAAAACAGTCTGTCCGTCCTCTCCCTGCTCTCCTCTCCTCAGCCTCTCTTTGCTGCCTGGTCGTCTGATGAGGTCTAGCAGCTCATCATCCCTGTCTCTTTTCCTCTTTCTCCCTGTCGTAGGTGGCTGAGCCGCTTCGTCATCGCTGTCGTTTTGGTCACCCACTGCTGTGCTTGGCCCTGGAGTGTCCTCAGGGAGAGGGGACATTAGGACAGGAGGCTTAATGGAAGGCATCTGTCCTATCACCTCATCCATGAGGGCAAACCAGGGCCAAGTAGCAGCAGTGGGCTTTCCACTGACCCCTCTCCTGAGCCTGGATACTTGCAATCCTAAAGGCAGAGGAAATCAAAATGACAGGCAAATAAAAACACCACAACAACTCTTAGTAATTGCACATTTATTAACTTGTGTTCTTAAGAATTATCTTCTTGATAACACACATACGTACTTTGTATTCTTTAAAGTTATCTCATGTCTTCTGGCCTGCAAGGGGGTGACTTTCCCCTGCAGGCCCATCCTTTCCAGAATTGTCCTGATCACACACAACAAATAAGAGAAGAAAGGAAACCATGGCAACTATGTTAATCCCTAAACCCAAAAGTTTTCACAGCAGAACACCAAAGGAACACCGTCTGGACATCACAGGTTCTGTACAGCAGCGGTCCGTGAGTCGTTTGGTACCGGGCCATGAGGGTTAAGGCTCCGGTGTGACATTTATGGTTTTCAGGGGTTTTATCGTTAACTCGGTTTCCCTGAGTCTTTCCCTTGTTGTAGTTGCGTGTCTTATTTTGAAAGAAATATTTACACGTTGCCATAGCTACCAGAGAGCATTAAGCGGCAGAGAGGAGGATGTTACTCTGGCGCATTTTCAGGAGGACACTGGTAATAAAGTTACACAATTACACAGTACATTCACGTTTATTATTATATTTACAAAATACCACAGTTTTTGTCTTGGTCGGATCATTTTATGTGGTTCTATTTATCCACGATACCTTAAAGGTTGCTCCGTGTCTGACATAAACCGGTCTGTAGCGCAAAAAAGGTTGGGGACCGCTGCTGTACAGCATGAGGGTTAATAGGACCGTACTCATATGAATATGATGTGTAAATTGATTTATTCTTGTACATCCACGCCGTAGCGGCCCAATTCTTCACCCCAGTGAAGAGGTGATCGTTTTCTCCTCGTTTTAATAAATTAAGCCGTTTGGTCTTTGTTCCCCACAACATATCACCAATTTGAAAAAATCAGAAAGAGCTGTATGTAAGCGGCAATACATGAAAAACCGCGGGACCCGCGATACAAGCTGGTTTACGGTTATTTTAAATAAAAGAAACATGTCTATGCAGATGCCCAAAGCTTAACAACACGACCGCTATAACAATTTAACTTTTGTACAACCAGATTTTCATATACTTACATTTGAAAGTGTTTTCCTCTCCTGCTTCGACCACCATCGTTATTAGAAACAAATCTCCTCTATGACCCGCAATGAATCCTGGGATATAGTAGGACATGAAGGATACATCGGACCATCCTTAGAATTCAGGGCAAAGTAGGACGCATTTGTCGCCATATTTTGAGCACTCTTTGAATTCGGACAGCCTTCGGCGCGTCGCCGTGACGTCATTGCCTCCAAATATGGCATTGGCGCATCCTTCCCCTGAATTCGGACACAACTAACCCTGAAATTCGTGGAAAAGTAGGACACATTTGTCGCCACATTTTGAGTGCTCTTTGAATTCAGACAGTCCTCGTCGCTTCGCTGTGACGTCATTGCCTCCAAATATGGCATTTTAAGCATCCTTCCCCTGAATTCGGACACAGCCAGTGATTTGTTCATGCTATGATTCAGCACAGGAAGGGAGGGGGTGAGTGAGTCCTGAGTGATTCGTTCGCGCTATGATTCAGCACAGGAGGGAGGGGGTTAGTGAATCCTGAGTGATTCGCTTGCGTTACAATTCAGCACAGGAGGGAGGGGGTGAGTGAGTCCTGAGTGATTCGTTCGCGCTATGATTCAGCACAGGAGGAAGGGGGTGAGCGAGTCCTGAGTGATTCGTTCGCGCTATGGTTCAGCACAGGAGGGAGGGGGTTAGCGAGTCCTGAGTGATTCGTTCGTGCTATGGTTCAGCACAGGAGGGAGGGGGTTAGTGAATCCTGAGTGATTCGCTTACGCTACGATTCAGCACAGGAGGGAGGGGGTAAGTGAGTCCTGAGTGATTCACTTATGCTACGATTCAGCACAGGAATGGAGGGGGTGAGTAGCTCAAATGTGCTGTTAGCATGTTAGCAGAGCGATGCTACTGTGAACCAAGGAACTATTGTCTTGATGTGAGCTTCTACTCAGGGTTTTTTCTTCCAGTTCAGAGCAGAAATGTTTTTGTTAAGAAACTGGATGTTGTGTTTTTCTCCACAATTTTAATTATAAGCTAGATATATTTCTACTAATGAAATTAGTTTGCTAACAGCAACAGGGATGAGTCAGTGAGTCAATTGGGCTTGTGAATCATGATTCATGAGTCAGTAAAGTGATTCTCGAGTATTGAACGATTCGTTCATGATTCGCGCATCACTATCTGAAACCCACTAGCTAAATGTAACCAACCCTTACATGTGCAGCCACACAGTGTTAAAGAGAAACAGCTCTTTGTGTCCAGAGCCTTGGTTTTGCATCCAAAATCATTAAAAAGGTACTTGAGGTTTCATGCTCTGAGTAAAGAACAGTATGATGTAAGTGGGATATTTTCTTTAAAAAGAATTATTTTGAGAAGAAGAACAAATGGGTTGCCTTTTGTGTCTACTGCTGAGCCCACTTTAATACAGTGATGCTCACCATGCTCACACTGACAGGAATGGTCAGTTTGCGGCCTTGTGAGTCCCAGGAGTGGATGAAGAAGTCATGGTGTCCTTCATGAAGAAAAACTGGTCTCTTTACCTGGAAGAAAACAAATTATGTTAAAGATTTTTAAAGAAGCTAAAATGCGACAAACATTCAGACTTTGTCAAAGTAAAATTCAGTGATGTTCGTTCATAGACTGCTAACGAACATCACTGAATTTGCTCAGTCGTCGAAGAAACTTTTGCTCCTTTTCAAATATGTTGCAACATTTCAGGAGGTTTCATGTCAGCAAAAGCTAAAATATCCTCAGAGCTAGAAACACTTGGAAAAATCCCACAAACACTATTCATCTAAGATTGTCAGTTATATATTGTTGCAGTACATTCAAATGTTTACTATTTTCTGTTTACCCACAAAACAGTACCAAGCAAGTCTTTGAATCTGCACTCACCATCAGTACACCGTCTGTCTTTACTACAAAACGTTTGTCAGAGGTGGCGAACAGAAATCTTGTGCGATCTGTGCAGTCAGTGAAACCCACTGAGAACAGAGAGAGTAGTTATTTTTTAATTACTGCAGTTCATGAAGAGACAGAAAAATAAGTGGCACGTCTTAAATGCATAAGAACAGAAGTCATGAAAAATCAAAATCAAATAGAAGTTAAGAAATATCTTATGCTTATTAGCTCCATGAAGACTCAAGTATCAAAGCTGCAGTAAAATTGGTATTAGCTGATATCATGCCTGGTATTAGTTCAGCTACTCTATGAGTATGTTATCTGGTTTAACCTGCATATCTGCAAGCTGCTTTGAAACCAATTTCAGCTTCAGGTTTGGTAAAGTGTGCACATGTGATGTGAGATGTTTTGTCATCATTGTAGCTGTGCATGACAAACAAATATTTAGATTCATATATTTTTGGTATGGTGACATAGTGGTTAAAACTTGGGCTCACAGCAAGATGGTCTTGTGGTACAAACCCAGGAGCTCCAGGTGCAATAGTTTTCTATCACTGGTGAAAAATGTGCTTAATTAAGTGAAAATTTCAGCATTGAAATTCTCAACTATGTGAAATGTGCTATTTGCTTTTAACCCGTTGAAGGCCTCTCAGAAACAAATCCTTACTAACTGCAACTTTAACCACTACTAACCAATATACAACCATTTTCTGTTATTACCTTTGCCCAGTACCGTGCCTCGTGTCAGGTAGTTTCTCGTCACACTGAAAGTGAGATGATCTGACTGAAATCCAGGTACACATGCTGGCTCCTCAGCAGTCACTAAATTTGGAGGCTAGGACAGAAGAAACAGCATTTTAATGGTTGCCACGAATGATTCAGATTCCTTTAAACAATTCCTTGTGCATATATTTGTAGATAGATCACCAGAGACATTACAGAGTTTTCAAAAGTATCACCAAGCAAGAAAAAAGACTTGTTAGTGCTGTTACTTTCTGGTTCCCAGCAAAATTAAAAAAAAACAAACAATGTTCATAAGTAGGACTTCTCTGGTGTAGGCACAGGGCAGGACTGTGCCAGGACTCCAATTTGTTCATGTAAATGGAGAGTCCTCTTCACACACTGAGGTTAATTATGGAGTTCCACAGGGTTCAGTGCTAGGACCAATTCTGTTTACTTAATACATGCTTCCCTTAGGCAGTATCATCAGTATGCTATGCAGATGACACCCAACTCTGTCCATGAAGCCAGATAACACACACCAATTAGTTAAACTGCAGGAATGTCTTAAAGACATAAATACCTGGATGACCTCTAACTTTCAGCTTTTAAATTCAGATAAAACTGAGGTTATTTTACTTGGAAATGTTGTCGATGTTTTGTTTTTTTTTGTTTGGTTGGTTTCTTATTTGTTTATTAAAAAAAGAAGAAGTCTATTTTAAGAAAAAAGGGCAGTGTTTAATCATCACCTTCTGGGCTCATATTCTGTCCTGTTATCTAATCAACCAAAATTTCTAATTCTATTTGGAAATCATGGATTCTTTGGGTTAAAAATGTGAAGGACTGTCCTGCCTGTTGTGCAGCTGAACTCCAAGTTACACTTGCACTGAACTGTAACTAGGGATGGGTATCGAAACCCGGTTCTTGTTGAGAACCGGTTCCCACTGTTTCAATTCCTTGGAATTGTTTGCCATTTTTGTAAACGATTCCCTTGTCGATTCCAGTCGCCCCGAAAGACGTCACCACGTTGTGGAGCGTCATTTACCTGGCAGGGCGCCTAAGCGGCTCAAACGCTCAAAAGTTTGATTATAGTACTTTACGAGAACGGATGACAACAGGGCAACTTGCAATACTTGCAAAGTAGATATTTCATTTAAGGGAGGAAACACTACGAATATGCAAAAGCATTTGCTCACAAAACACGCGATAACCTTAAATGAATGTCGTGTTTTTAATTCCGCTCCGGACTCGTGAATCTCAACCCAGCAGCAGCAGTAACGTTTGCACGTCCTCTCCCGTTAATGCGGCAGGTAAATAATCAACTAACAGTGCATATTATGTTAGCGCGATCTGCCTTATTACAAAACCTGCCATTACTGTGCGCTGCATTTAGGTGACCATGATGAGAGAGACAGACAGAGTCTGGCTGGCAGTTCTTGCTGCAGTCTACCGTTAGCGTCTCCTTTCAGGCCAGGATAGATGAATGTCACCGAGCAGTGACTAAGTTCGTGGTCAAAGGCTTGCACCCATTTGCCACAGCAGATGCCCCCGATTTTCGGTAAGTGAACGTGTTTTATTGTAGGCAGGGACATTACTGGATATTCTTGTGTAATTGCTACAGAATAATTTATGCTATACTTTGTTATTGCTACAGAAGAATATTTATTTTATTATTTTACATTTACAATTTTTTTTCCTGGGGACCCCGTGACACCCCATTGAAGAGCCGTAGGCTGTGGATCTCTTAAGAGCTCACTGTTGGGTTTGTAAGGTCATGTTACTCCTAAATTTCTATCTTGTTCAAAGAGAAGATATAAAACAAAGTTCTAAGCTAATCGACCTTAGTGTTCTCTTTTTAAAAGAAATAAGAATCGATAAGAGAATCGATAAAGAATCGAATCGTTATACAGAATCGAAAATGGAATTGGAATCGTGAAAATCTTATCAATACCCATCCCTAACTGTAACGCACCTCCACAGTGATTTTTCAGAGAATGCTTTACATATTTCAGCAAGACTATGCCAAATTTGTTTCTGCATGCAATCCAACAGCATGGTTTCATAAGAGCAAAAACTGTCTGCAGGCTAGACCTTTCAGTCACTTCAATTCAAGACAAATTCAATGCAGCAGAACTAGAAATGAAATGAGTAACATGGCAAACTATTGAGAATCTAAAATCCTTTATCAGTCCAGTATGGGAAAAATAAAGGCTTCTAAAACTGCAGCAACTGGTCCCATTAAACATAGAAAAGCGTGTTGCTAGAAGAGGTGATGCAGCAGAGTCGTGCTGTCACTGACCAAAACCCAATGTTACCCTCCATTTTTAAAAATAGTTGCAAGTAGAATATATTTTCCTATAGAACATTTGAATTAATGTTCAGTATTAAAATTATTTTGAAAATGCAAAATATGTAATATGATTTAATATATAAATATGTAAGATATATATTTCTTACCTGAAAAACAGTTAAAATGCTGCAAATTGCAAACCAAATGGCCCCCATGTCTTTATCTCAGTGGAGGCAGAGCACAATAACCAATGATCTCGTTTCCTGAGGGTAGTTACAGCAACTGAACGTTCACATAGACGAGTCTCTGCAGCTACTTTCAGCACATGACGTCAGCTTGTAGAAGCTCTGGCTCTGTATTCCTGATATGGTCATGCACACCGAACACACCTGAGCAGACAGATTCCAGTAGTTTCTGTATTCATGAACATGTAACAGACATACAAAATGAATGAGAAACCAGCCAAGACTGGTCTGAACTTCAACAATCTTTAACCGACCTTAAAACTTCATCATATACAGAACACACTCTGTCACATATGCTTTAATATTTTGTGCTTTACATAGACTTTACACTATATATTTGCAGCATAGAGAAAGTTTTATAATACATCTTCAAAAAATACACTATTAAGAGTAAGTCATGTAACTTCTGTTTGTCTGCAACAATGGAGAACCATCTGAAAAGAATCAGAATTGCAACTCTTTTGTTTTTCAGCATGACAGTGACCCCAAACACACTGCCAGTGCAGTAAACTCATACCTGGATAAAAAAAATACACAATCAAATACTATCAGTCATGAACTGGCCTGCCCAGAGGCTGGAGTTCAACATTATTGAAACATTTTGGAGTCATCTTGGCAGAGAATGTAACAAAAAGCAGACAACATCCAGATAAGAGCTCTGGAATGTCCTGAAGACCTAGTCCTGAAAAATACTTAGAGAAATTACAAGAAAGCCTGCCTAAGTGAGTTTAGGCTGTGGCGAAGAATAAAAGTGGTCATTCCAAATACTGATACATAGTGTTTTGTCTAATATACTGTATTTTCATGTGTTTGCAGGTTTCATTAAATCCCTTTAGCGATTCCCTATCGTAATAAATTAATTATAAATTACCGAATTACCTGAAAATTTTCATGTATAAATATATCTAGGGTTTAGAGAGAATGGTCTGGAAATGAAAAATATAAACTAGAAAGCGAAAATTTCGGAAGAAATTTTAAGTGTGCCTATGCTACTGCCAATGAGTGTAGTTTGCCTGTAATGTGGTGCAATTAGTGCCGGTTGCCATTTATAACACTAGAGGGAGCAATATGCAACACGAGTATAGTTTGCTATTTGTACCACAAGAGGGAGGGAAATGGAATACAGCTGATTTTCAAGTTAAAGCAAAGTAAGCTGTATTGTGATCTCTGTTATATGAAGTGTAGCATACAGAGATGAGAGAAAGATGCTCCAGTTACACGATTACAAAAGAAGTTAATAGATATAAAATAAATAAAATAAATTATGCTTAAGTCTCAGGTGTTCAAGAGAAGTTACAATTTAGATTTTACAGTTTTGAGTCGTTTAAAGTGAACAGTTTAGCAGATTGTAAACCAAAGTAAGTTTTCTTGGTAGAAAAAAAAGTCCATTAAGCGGTACTCAATTTGTATTTCAAAGGTATTTTAATGTGAAAAGGGAAAATACCACATGCAAATTATGGAATTTTCCCTTGTGGGAGTAATAAAGGTATCTTATCTCATTCAAACTATATGTTGTACAAATACCATTTACAATAATGTATTACATTTAAACATGATATTTAGATTGTGGTAAACAGCAAAGCAATATAAAATAAAAAAGGAAAAAGAAACCATTTAAGTAACTGTATATTATGAACTGAAGAGTAAGGCAACAGTATAAATGAAAAGCATGCAAGCATTAATGTATATAGATAAACCCAACAATCATATGACCCCCTATGAGCAAGCACTTTGGCGACAGTGGGAAGGAAAAACTCCCTTTTGACAGGAAGAAACCTCCGGCAGAACCAGGCTCAGGGAGGGGCAGCCATCTGCCGCGACCGGTTGGGGTGAGATGTAAACAAATCAAAAACTGTCCACAGGGCTACAGGGGGCACACTGGGATCGCAACAGCAGCCATAGAGGGAAACAGATTAGGATGTTCTTTCCAGTACTGAAGTGGGTCGGCTTTTCTAATGTGTGCGTTTTTCCTCTGAGAGGTAGGTCTCCACTTTAGTTTCTGTTGATGAGGCACTCACGGATACTTCTGGATAAGGGTCATTTGGAAGCAAGAGGTTGGCTGACTTTGCGAACTGGCAAGTAATGAAGTTCTAATAAATAATTGCAAAAACAAATGTAACTTTAGAATTAAATTACCCAAAACTAAATTAAAAAGGAAGTAAAAAATAAATTTGTTTAATACTGGTGTCTTTTAATGAGGTAAGTTGCCATGCGAGGTAAAAACCACACGTGGCTGTAATTTGGTGGCCTGTATACAGTTCCAATCAAAGCATATAGTTGGCTTAAATGGGTTTAATACTGGTGTCTTTTGATCACTTGATTGTATATAAACCTGTTGAACAAAAGGTGCATTTTAATGTCACTATTAGGGATGGGTACCGGTGTCCGGTGCCATGATGGCACCGGTTCTGACATAAGCGGTAGTAACCAGACCGAAAAGCAGCGCACATTTCGGTGCTTTATTTCGGTGCTTTTTTTTTTTTTTCCTGAGCCAATTCTAGCCAATCATTTTACGTTTCCGAGGATAGTAGGCGGGGCCAGGTACGTACGTTCTTTCAGAGCAGAGCTACAGATTAAAAATGCCCAAGGCGAAGCGGTCAAAAGTCTGGCTGTACTTCACAGCAAAAGGTGCAAACTCAGCAGCCTGCAACAAGTGCTTTAAGCTGATACTGTGATACTGTCAAAGAAGGTAACACCTCAAATCTGATGAAACACCTGGCGACGCATAGCGTTTTTTTTTAAAGCCGAGAAATGCGCCGTGTTTGATAGCTTGCTGCAAGACCTCACACCGTGCACATCTACTGCGGGTGTGGTGCCTGTTAGCAGACCTGGAGTTAGCAACATCCCCCCCAAAAGAGTAGAGTCCTGGTCCCTAGCCCTGTCAGCGTAGCAGAAATGATGACGGATGATGATGGCGGCAGCAGCCGTTCTCCTCTGCGTGAGTAGCTTCATGTTGTTCGTGTGTAATTAACGTTGAGTACGCTAACCACATTATCACATTAATGCATGTAAGGTGAACTAGCAAACACCGTCGTAGTTACATGCGGCTGTCTTCTTGTTTGATGGCAAATACTCCCTTCACCCTGGCCAAAAAGGCTAAAATGACCAAAGAAAGAGTGGAAAACAGCTAAACATGAGAGATTTTTGGACAAACCCATATGTAAAAGATATATAAAAATCTTATAAAGTTTGTATCTGTCTTGTGTGAAACTTGTATGAAAAGCATACAAGAGTGAAAACAGATATAAGATCCCTTGAAAAATTATATAAATGAAACTTGTATGTTTTGGATACTTACTAAAACAATATATGAAAGTAATGAGAAAGTGGCCACTTTCATGAGTGAATCATATAAGCCTTAAATGATTCACTATATGAAGTAGGCCACATGTTATGCAAGTCTTGTATAAGTTTTTACTATTTCTTTTCCATATGGGAAGTTTGTGTTTTTTCCATTGTTTAAGCACTACTTCCAGTCAAGAGTGAGACCATATATGCCCTATAGCTGCAGAAAAGGCTAACATTGTTATCTTTTTACAAAAAAACCGCTAAACATGAGAGGTTTTTGGACAAAGTTTGTGTTCTCCATTCTTTAAGCACCGGTTTGAGCACCGTTTAAGCACCGGCACCGTTTCAAAAGTACCGGTTTGGCACCGGTATCGGATAAAACCTAAACGATACCCGTCCCTAGTCACTATACCTGCCCATCCTTGTAGCTGGTTTCTAGAAGAGTGGCACAGTTTCAACATCAGTGTAGGGCTTCTCCATTGCCTTCACTGGACAGAACACATCTGAGGAGTTATGAATGAATGGATGACTTAATGAATGGATGAGGTTATAGTTTGCTGCAAACAATATCAATATCAAATGTTACAATATAAAGTAAGAAACAAAAATACAATTACCTTTATGGCAGGGATCCCATCAGGTGCAGTTGCAGTCTTTCTGTTCACGTTTCTGGTCAGCTCTTCAATGGATGAGAGCACATCAGCAGTCTTATCTATCAGCTCCCACTGGTGAGCTGTCAGTGTTGCTGGTAGAGTGTGCGCAGTTGCAAAGACAGTAAGATCACGTTTTTGTTGCAGTAGGCTTCGCACCATGTAGAGGCTGCTGTTCTGTTGTGTCTGCGTATAAGAGAACATGACTGACTTTATTTTTCAACAAATTTGGTTCAGAGTGTATAGGAATTAATAATAAAATAGAAGTACATTAAAGAATGTTACAAGAGGACTCACCTGTACATCTTGCTGTAGATGTTGATATCCATATTTAGGTCCATCTATATGACTTCTAGGCGACAGTAGGCCAATAGGGAGTGTTTAAATGGCGTACAATCTTCCTTTCATTTGGCAGGGTCTTTGTCACGCTGCACTGAGACAGCAGGTCCTCATTCACATAGGGTAAAATGGAATGGGCGACACAGCCCACACTTGGCAAGTCCATATCCCTCATACCCTTGCAGTCATTTTGTGTTAGTGAATTACACAATAAATGGGGTTATGATAACTGTGATAGGTATTCAGAACACCTGATTGGAGGCAGGCATATGGCTGTGATATGTAAAGGTGATCAATCAATGTGTGTTTTTCGGTAGTTGCAGCAGTAATAAGTTGTGCATATCCTCTTGACTGAAACAGTTCTTGGATGGGTTTTTTTCCTCTGCTCATAAGGTCCTCATTGAAATCTCCACAAACAATAATTGGTTGGCAATTCATCATTTCCAATGAGTCCAAAAGACATTGCATTTGTGGTAAAAACCTCACGTGGCTATAATTTGGTGGCCTGTATACAGTTGCTATCAAAGCTGTGACTGGTGATTCAACCTTGACAACAACAAATTCAAGGTCAGTCACATTTTGCAGGTATTTTTGAAACTCTGCTGTAACAATTGTCTTGTAGTACATTGCAACTCCACCGCCATTTACCTTTGCCATGTCTGTATGGTTTGTGTAAGAGACGTGTCTGTTGTGTGTGGCCATGTTGTATTGTTCCAGCTGGAAGCGGGGAGAAACAGATGATCCAGACAAGTGAGTTTCTGTTATACATAAAACATCAGCAAGGCTGAGTTCATGGTGGCATCTCATGTCCTCCATGTGAGTTGGGAGACCTTGTGCATTGTGATGGATAATTGTCAACGTGGGTACTGTGGGAACTACTGATCTTAATCAAATCAAATCAAATCACTTTTATTGTCACGTCACATGTGCAGGTACACTGGTACAGTACATGCGAGTGAAATTCTTGTGTGCGAGCTTCACAAGCAACAGAGTTGTGAAAAAATACAATAATGTAAAACAAGCAAAATATAAGAATGGCTAAATCTGAAAGTAGTAAATATATGTACAATATATAAGAGTATATGCATTACTGGATGTGTATACTAAATATGTTTTTCTACCTGTGTGTGTGTGTGTGTGTGTGTGTGTGTGAGTGTGTGTATATACATATTTTACAAATGAAATAGAGTAAACAATAAAATAAATATATAAAATATACAGAGGTTGGTAGTTGGACATGTGCAAAACAGTGGCATTAATGTACAGTATGGAGTGCATAATGTTGAAGTTCCAGTAGTGAGGGTGAGGTGTCTATGACGTGTTCAGCAGTCTGATGGCCTGGTGGAAAAAGCTGTCTCTCAGTCTGCTGGTATGGGACCGGATGCTGCAGAACCTCCTTCCTGATGGAAGTAGTCTGAACAGTTTGTGGCTGGGGTGACTGGAGTCCTTGATGATCCTCCCCGCTTTCCTCAGGCACCGCTTCCTGTAGATGTCTTGGAGGGAGGGAAGCTCACCTCCAATTATCCGTTCAGCACACCGCACTACTCTCTGGAGAGCTTGGCGGTTGTAAGCGGTGCTGTTGCCATACCAGGTGGTGATGCATCCAGTGAGGATGCTCTCAATGGCACAGCGATAGAAGGTCCTGAGGATGTGGGGGCTCATGCCAAATCTTTTCAGTCTCCTGAGAAAGAAGAGGCACTGCTGCGCCTTCTTCACTGTTTTGTTTATGTGTACTGACCACGTAAGATCCTCAGCCAGATGTACACCAAGGAAGTGGAAGCTGCTCTCTCCACAGCGGCGCCGTTGATGGTGATGAGGGTGTGTACTTCTCTGCACCTCCGGAAGTCCACTATCAGCTCCTTTGTCTTTGCGACGTTGAGGGTGAGATGGTTGTCTTGACAGCAGTGGGTCAGGGCGCTGACCTCCTCCCTGTAGGCCGTCTCATCACCGTTGGTGATAAGACCCACCACTGTAGTGTCATCCGCAAACTTCACAATGATGTTGGAGTTTCTAGTGGCCGTGCAGTCGTAGGTGTAGAGTGAGTACAGGAGAGGGCTCAGTACACACCCCTGTGGAGCACCAGTGTTCAGTGTGATGGGGGATGAGGTGGTGCTGCCCAGTCTGACCACTTGGCGTCTGTCAGACAGGAAGTTAAGGATCCAGCTGCAGAGGGAGATGCTCAGTCCTAGATCCTGTAGTTTCCTGTCCAGCTTCGAGGGAACGATGGTGTTGAATGCTGAGCTGTAATCTACAAACAGCATTCTCACATACGTGTCTCTCTTCTCCAGGTGTGACAGGGCAGCATGGAGTGTCAGGGCTATGGCATCATCAGTGGACCTGTTGTGGCGGTATGCAAACTGTAGGGGGTCCAGTGAGTCGGGTAGTGCAGAGCAGATGAAGTCCCTGACCAGCTTCTCGAAGCATTTGCTCACGATGGGGGTCAGGGCTACGGGTCGCCAGTCGTTCAATGAGGAGATGGTGGAGGATTTGGGTACAGGGACGATGGTGGCCATTTTGAAGCAGGCTGGGACTACAGACAGAGAGAGGGAAAGGTTGAAGATGTGTGTAAACACTCTAGCCAGCTGAGCGCGCATGACTTGAGGACGCGCCGGGAATCCCGTCCGGACCAGTAGCTTTGCGTGCGTTCACCCTCCTGAAGCACTTCCACATCCTCCTCAGACACAGTGTGCGCACTGACGTCATCCGCGGTGCGCACACTGTCCGATCTCATGGTGTTCGCTGTGTCGAATCTAGCGTAGAATACGTTTAGATCCTCACACAGAGAGGCCGTGGTCTGCGGTGTGCTGGTTTTCCCAAAGTCTGTGATTGTGTTTAGTCCCTGCCACATACTCCGAGGCTTGTCAAACTGTTGCTCCACCCTGTCCCTGTACTCACGTTTGGCTGCTTTGATCGTCTTCCGGAGTTGGTAATGTGCGTGTTTGTAGTCCGATGTGTTCGCGGAGGAAAAAGCGGTGCTCCGTGCCGCCAGCGCCGTGCGAACATCTCCGTTAATCCAGGGTTTTTGATTTGGGAAGGATTTAACTGTTCTGGATGGGACGACATCTTCCACGCATTTTCTGATAAATCCGCAGACTGAGTCTGTGTACTCATCAATGTCTTTAGCAGCCACGTGAAACATTTCCCAGTCCGCGTGATCAAAACAGTCCCGCAGCGTAGACTCCGATTGGTCCGACTAACGATGCACCGCCCTCAGGGTTGGAGCTTCCTGTTTCAGCTTCTGCCTGTAGGCGGGTAGAAGCAGGATGGAGCGGTGATCTGATTGGCCGAATGGGGTGCGGGGGAGGGCTTTGTACACATCCCGGAAAGAGGTGTAGCAGTGGTCAAGAAGCCGGTCTCCACGAGTGTTGAAATGGATGTGTTGGTGGAGTTTTGGTGAAACTTTCTTCAAGTTACCCTTATTAAAGTCCCCGGTCGTGATAAACGCCGCCTCTGGGTGTGCGGTTTCCTCACTGCTGATCGCGCTGTACAGTTCCCTGAGTGCTCGGTCAGTGTCGGCTTGTGGGGGAATGTAAACAGCCGTAATAATCACTGCTGTGAATTCCCTCGGTAGCCAGAATGGCCGGCACTTAACCATCAGGTACTCCAGGTCCGGTGAGCAGAAGGATTTGACCGGGTGCACGTTCGCATAATCACACCAGCTGTTGTTGATCATGAAACACACACCACCGCCTCTGCTTTTCCCAGTAAGCTCCTGTGACCTGTCCGCGCGGTGCACAGAGAACCCCGGTAGTTGTATTATTGGAGTCCGGTACCTTGTCCGATAGCCAGGTTTCTGTGAGGCAGATCACGCAGCAGTCCCGCATCTCTCGCTGGAATGAGATCCGTGCCCGAAGCTCGCACAGCTTGTTCTCCAGAGACTGCACATTAGCCAGTAATAAACTGGGTAACGGTGGTCTCTTAGTGCGCCGTCTCAGTCGAACCAGAACGCCAGATCTTCTCCCTCTGCGTCGGCATTTGCGGCCTCCACAGGCCCAGAACAAAGGCGTCTCAGGTGAGATGAATGGGGGGTCTGCAAACGGAGGGTCCGTGTTGCAAAACTTGAACTCCGAAAGTGATGAGAAAGTCCGTCTTTTATGTCCAGTAAGGTTTGTCGGTCGTACACAAGGAGACATGTGCTACTAGTGAAAAAATAAAGGAAAAGTAATTTTAAGAACTGTTGCAATTTTAAGAATTGCAACAGTGGTCTTGCATTCTCAAATGATGCATGTCTCATATTTTTGAGTGCATCTGTGATGGCAGGATCAGCATAGATTTTCCTTTCATCAAAGTCTGTGATGTACAGTCCTTTAAGTGAGGTTGTGCGGCTGAGTGCAACATAGGCCATTCCAGGTTCGAAAACACGCTTCAAGCATACTACTGCTGACTCCATTGTCATGCCTTGTACTTTGTGAGCTGTACATGCAAAGGCCAACTTCATTGGAAATTGCCTGCGAAGAACTCCTTTTTTACTTGTGGATTCTTCACATTTCTCCATATATACCAGGTTGTCTGAGGATCCTTGTATTTTTCTGCGAAATTTTTGCCCAGAATTTTGATTGTCCAGCGTAAGTCCAATGAGATTCACAGTTTTTGGTCCATCCTGTGTGGCTGTCACAATGTTTGTGATTGTTCCAAATGTCCCGTTAACAAGCCCATCTTCAACATCCAAATTTCTAATAATCATAACACGCACTCCAGGTGCAGCTTGTATGTTATCAGGTAAATCTCTTTTGTTGCCTTTCATCATTTCTGCCAGGAGGACCATCTCACCCGTTCGTGGGTCTTTTCTGTAGTCTTCTGCCTGAATATTTATGATATCAGAATGAAGAGCAGTTACAGTTGCTGAATTGTGTTTGTCGACCTCTTTGTTTGTAGCATAAATGTGTAATACATTAGATGGACAGTCTTTTAGGTCATGGATAGCCTGAGTGAGCAAGGCTTTATCATCGGCTTCAAGAGAATCTGTTTTTTGCTTCACTCTTATCCTGTTCAGAACTTCAGCAAAAGAATGATCATCTTTCTGTCGCATGATTTCTGTCAGGTTGACCATGTGGAAATAGTCTTTCCAGAGATCAAGGACATTGTCCTCGTACACACAGAGTGGTTTGGCTTTTCAAGGGTGGCAGCTGGTAAAAGTCTCCTACTGCAAGGATAGACATCCCACCAAAAGGCTGCTTGTTTCCTTTGATCTGCTGAAGTCTCCAGTGGATGTAGGCAAAAAGGTCTTTAGAAACCATAGATATCTCATCAATGATCAGAATCTCTGCATTTGAAAGTGAAGCTCTCACTTCATCCAGTGCATTCCCCAGTCCCTGATAAGGTGGTTTTAAAGATTTTGGCAGCTTTAGCAGAGATTGCAGTGTTTTCCCAGATATGTTAAAAGCTGCAGTGCCAGTAAATGCAGTCAGCAGTACTGCAGGGTAGGACATGTCTGCTTGGTCACGGAATCTGGGGAGTTGGTGCAAAATCTTTGTTGCCTCCTCATATATGCACTTGATAACATGTGATTTTCCACAGCCAGCTCCTCCAGAGACAAAATAAAAGAACTGCTCAGGACAGTGACCCCACACAAGTTTGAAACACCACTCACGCACTGCATAGAATATGGATGCTTGGGTTTCATTCAGACTTTGATACATTTTTCTGACAAAGTCTGGGCTCAGCTTTGGTGCTATGATTGCTGGCATGGTTTCACTGCTGCTACCACTGACTTGGTAGTCTGGAACAATGTCCATTTCATTTTCGTCAGTGTCATGTCTGGATTGTCGTTGGGCCACACACTCTAAACGATCTACTTCAACCTCAGGTGCAAAGGTGTTCCATGCATTGATAAGTGGGCCTTGTTGTTCAATTTGTTCCAATGCCCTTTCCATTGTTTTGCCATGGCTTTCATAACGCTTTTTGTTAAAAGTAACAATTGGCCGTACTGCAAAACCATGTTTTTGTCCACTTTTGTAGAACTGTTCGGATGTGGGGTATTTTGTGTTTTTAAGGTCATCATTTGATCGATGTGGAAAATAAAGTTTTAGTAGTCTGCTATAAAACTTCTCTGGTTGTTTCTTTTCTGAGAACCGAGGATATCTGATTATTGCAGGTTTCCCTCTTGTTCTCTTTTGAATATAACCCATGTTATTCAAAAGAGGGATGGCATTTTTTGACTCTGTTTGACAGGTGTAGAGAATCCTGTACTCTGAAGCAAATTCAGCCAAACACATTCTTTCAAACTCAGGTGTTCTGGGTCTGTTTGCATATTTTTCTGGCAATCCGGACATTCACACATTTTCATCATCTGGTGCCATGCTCTGCAACCTGCTCATCGGGAGACTCATTTTCAGGGCATCATCATCAGTCTGTATGAACACCACACTGCGTGAACACTTTTTTAGTGGCAGGCTGCATGCTCTTGCCACGGATTCTTGGGCACTGACTTCTCTGTGTTTAGCATATGCTTGCATTATCTGTTTCATTTCATCTCTTTCATTGACATTGGACTTTTTTACCTCCTGGATGACTCCATTAAGAAATTGTGTCATCTCAAATTCGGTTTTAGAGATATAAGACATCATGTACATCAGGCAGCTGTAGTCATCAATGACATATTGGATGTCCATGTTCGCATTCCAGGCCCTCAGCAGATCTGCGTTGTATGCATTCACCCAGCAGTCATTAGGTTCACGCTTTAAGAGGATGACATGGCCATTGCTTAAATTGAAGACACAATCCAAGTATTGTTCATAAGTTAATTTGCATTTGTGAAGCAGCTCAGACAAGTCTTCAAACGAGGAATTTGGGTCACAGAGCAAATCTCTCAATGGCTGGAGTTTTTCTTTGGCCTCTTTCTGTTGTTTTGCGAGAGCCATTCATCTGTTTTTTTGCTTTTGTTTTTCATTTGTGCCTTTCTCCTTACTTGTGCTATGCTGCTTATCATTGTGATCATCGTCATGGGGGCTTGGGAAAGTGATCATTGTTTGGTCTACGGGTAGTTTGGGGAACCCAAACCTACATGACACATTACCTTTTTTACAGGATCTGGAGTGATTTCTGCTGTGGACTTGAACCTCAGACACAATTTTGTGAAGTTCAGGATCGGCGTTTTGGTCAGGCATCTTACATGTTATGTACTTGTCAATAAATTTGTACACGTGGTCTTCAAGGTCGCTTCCAAAGTTAGGTGCATCTTTGACCCAAACCAGTAAATGGATATGAGGGCTACCTCTGGCCTGAAACTCCACTCGATAAAAGTAATCTTCTACTTCACCGATGGGCTGTGCCGGGACAGGATCAGTGTTGTCATTAGTGCATCGACTCTTTTTCAAACAATCGCATCACAGTCACAGGGTTGCTTCGGAGAATTTCACACTTTGTGTTCCAGTCAAGTTGTGAAAAATCCACTTGTTCTCCTTGTTGAGTTTTTATGACCTCAACAACCTCAGGCCATCTCATTTCAGCAGCTGAAAATGTCAGGAAAAAAGTTGGCTTTCCTAACTGTCTGACCATAGCATGGAGATCTTTCAGTGCCTTCTCCCAATAGGCTGGAGTACCTCTCAGAGGTTTCATGAAGCGTGTTGCATCTTTGTTATTTATCAGTCTCTCCACTTCGTCTTTATTTTGAAGCATTCTGTTACAAATTCTACGTACATCCTTGGTGATTGCCTTACCTTTGCGCAATTGGATGGACATGCTGTTTGTAGCCATGTGTGTTTCTGTTACAAACTGTGCAAAGAATAGGTAGCTTTGGTCAGTTGCAAACCGTGTATCTGCAGAGAACAGCCGTGTATTAAAATACATGCTTGGGGACAGTTTGACTTGTCTGGCTTCATCTAATGTGTTCTGTCCAGTTGGGAACTGCACAGGAAAGGCCATGGCTTCAAGTTTAGGAACAGAGAAGAAGCCAACAGGTCTATTTCCTTGGGCGGGTGCAATGCTAAATATTCCTTCACCATATGATAAAATGTCCTGTGCTATATCTGGTGGTTGCATACAGGTGTCTAGAACAAGACCAGGGCGAAGTTCTTCCTTTTCTTTCTCCGTATCTTGTAAGGGCTCTCCATTTGACTGTTCAGGCTCCAATAGTTCATTTACATCATGACATGGCTCAAGTATTCCAGCTGTTGTATCCTCAGTGGTTCTTTCTGGTACAATTTGGTTGTCGAAGTTTCTGGGCAGTGCATCTTGAATATCTGCATCAGCAGTGTCATGTTCCGTCTCGATTATCTGATTATTTGTGGGATCAGCAAAAGTTGCGTCATCATCAATAGATACATCTTTGTATTCTGAATGCATCTCTTTTAGCTTTGATAATCCTGCTAACACATTCTTCATGTTCACAGTGTAGAAGTGTTGGTACCCTTTGAATCTGATGTGTCTTTTCAGTTGTACCTGGAGGAGCTGGGCTTCATTGCTAGGTCTGGGAAGACAGTTTACTGTGGTTTCCACATCCAACGGTACACAAACAACAGCCCCATGTACAGCTCTTTGCTGTCCTTTTGGTAATGCAATGATTTTGGCAAACGGGAGAATTTTAGCAATCAGTTGTCGTTCTAGTACATTTAATTGACTGAGTTCAATTGGAATGGGTGCTAGTGCTAAATTGTTTGCCACTGCGATGGAAGAGATCTTTCCTCGTTGTAGGTGGCTGTCACAGTTGTAGCAAATCCACTCTTGCATTCTTTGTTTTGGAAAGGTACAATTAGCTGTACATTCACTATCACAAACATGGACAAATTTTCCTGTCAAGCAAGTGTCAACAATGTGACTATTTTTAACATACTTTGATCTTTTGCAGTGTTTAACTTGATTAGGAAACAGAGTTCTGTGGCACACTGTACAGACATGGGTGGGTCCTAACTGAATTGTTTCACGGAAAGCTAATGTGGCTGCTTGCATCACACTATTCACTACAAGCTGGGGCTGTGCTTCAGACTGTGGACCCTGCTGGAATTGTGTTACTAGTCGTCTGTATTTCTTCTTTATTCTCTGTGCACACTACTTTTTATAAATGGCGAAAGATGCAGTGGTAGCCATTTTGTGTCTCTGGTACTGGCCACAGCGCTGTATATGGTGCAGTCTGAATTGTGAGTCATTATGATACCTGGCATGAATTGATTTTTTTTGTTTGTGCCTGTAGTTTGGATCCGATGCATATTTTGTTCTTATGTATGCCCTCTTCCTTTCTCTGACATCATCCTCTCTGTATTTCTGGCTCATGTATTTTTTCTGTCTGCTTCGAAAGTCAGTATCCGTGTTGTACTTTTGGACCAGATATAGCTTCTGTCTGCTTTGAAAGTCAGTATCCGTGTTGTATCTTCGGAACACATATTGTTTCTGTCTGGTTTGAAAGCTGCCATCTGTATTGTACTTCTGAACCACATATTTTTTCTGTCTCATTTGAAAGTCAGGATCTGTGGTATATCTTCTGATAATGTAGTCTCTCTTTTTTTGTTGAAAATGAGGATCATTTTGGTATCTCTTCACATTGTGGGCTTTTATCTTCTCTTGAATATGAGGATTTGCATAATAATCTTTGGCTGATAACAGTTTTTGTTTATGGCGATGATAGTTTTGAGCATATTGAGTTTTCACAGCCTGTAATTTTTTCATTCGAAATTCAGGAAAGCAGGCATATCGTTCCTTTTCGTGTCTTTTTTTGTTTATCTTCTTTGCCAAGTCTTCAGATGAAGATTTTTCTTTAGCTTTTACATGCTGCTTGTGACTTTTTTGAGCTTGACGAATAGCTTTCCCACGTCGTCGTTTATTTAATCTGCACACATTTCTTGCTTTTTGGGGAGTTTTATTTATGACTTTATCTCTTCCATTGTTGAGTTCAAGATTTTCTTGTTGTTCTGTTTGGATGTTGCTTGTTGGATCAACAGATGTTTCAAGTTGATGTTCACAAATTTGATTTGAAGCCATTTTGTCTTGTCGTGAGTTTAAAGCATTTTCTAACATTGTCATGTAGGTTTGGGCTGATTCTGGTTGAGGCACTTGCACAGTGGGATTTGTGGTTCATCATTTTGTGGTGATGTAGCTGTTGCTCCTGGTGTTGCTTGAGTTGACTGTGCAGGCTGTTCGTTGTGAGTGCTGACTCTTTTGAAAGAAACCGGCACAAACTCATATCTTGCATACCTGCCTTGATTTTGAAAAAGGTTATGCAGGTGGGTGATCAGGTCATTCACATGAGTGAAAGTGAGCATGACTGTTGTTCCATTTGGCTGGGGTAAACCTGCTGCACTTCTTTAATGTGAATCAAATAATCCATACCTCCCAGATTTGTCACGGAAAACTGCAATGCACTGAGGCGAAACCATGAGCAAAGCATAGTTCACATCTGTTGACAGACATACAAGGCAACTAGCAAGAGGCAACCACCACTCTTTTCTTTGATAAGTTTTGTCCTCTGCTTTCAGGTATCCGTACCTTATGTTGTCCATTTTCACACTGTAGACATTTATGTCAGCATGAACTTCTTTGGGCAGGTCCTCCATGGTCAGATGATCTTGTGTATAACGCCTCTCCTGCTGAAGATTTGTTTTAATCCAACAGTAGAGTGCATCTCCCTGTTCAAGCACCTTATCAAGTCGGGCTGTGTTGAACTGGTGTTCCTCATTAAGGTAGGCCAGGAATGTGAGGGCATTACATGTGCACTGATGATTTCGAGAGAATTTTGTGTACCTTTCATCACTTTGACAATGAGTTCCACTGACACACCAGAAGTGCTGAACTGCGTTGCTCTGTAACTCCTTTGTCAGTAGTTCTTCATTTGTGTTGTGGAAAGGCTGATCAAGGAATGATAAAGGTGACATGTTATTGTTTAGTATTTAATGATATGCATTTCACGGTTGAGCAAAAACATATGTAAGTCTTGGTACAATGATGTAAGACATTTTTAAGTGGCAAGAGTTGTATAAATTTAGATTTTCTTGTAAAGTAAAAACATTTTTTTTAACTATGGTAAAACAATGAAGCAATGTTCAGGCAAATGCAAAAGCTTTTCAAAGCTTTTGGGCACTCCAGTGATGTTACAGCTCTGAAATATGGCCAAACTGGTGGCAAGTGGCATCTTGGCAGCTGCACGCTTGACTTTTCTCAGTTCATGGGCAGTTATTTTGCGCCTTGGTTTTTCCACACGCTTCTTGCGACCCTGTTGACTATTTTGAATGAAACGCTTGATTGTTCGATGATCACGCTTCAGAAGCTTTGCAATTTTAAGACTGCTGCATCCCTCTGCAAGATATCTCACTATTTTTGACTTTTCTGAGCCTGTCAAGTCCTTCTTTTGACCCATTTTGCCAAAGGAAAGGAAGTTGCCTAATAATTATGCACACCTGATATAGGGTGTTGATGTCATTAGACCACACCCCTTCTCATTACAGAGATGCACATCACCTAATATGCTTAATTGGTAGTAGGCTTTCGAGCCTATACAGCTTGGAGTAAGACAACATGCATGAAGAGGATGATGTGGACAAAATACTCATTTGCCTAATAATTCTGCACTCCCTGTAATTTTAAGACATTAAGTGACCTGACACATTAATGTCACTCTAAAATGCAATGCATGGCATGAACTGGTATGCCAGTTGGGTAACATTACAAGATACAAATGGTCAACTGTATCGGTAAGTGTTATGAAAATATATTGTATGTGCTCACTACCACATCAGAGTTACCTGTTCAGAGCTATAAAAAAAAAACCTTTGTCATATTTGTCTTTTGTTTTGGATATAAATTAGACAAAACGGAGTTAGCCAACATGCTTTAGCTGAAAGACTACATATCAACTGTAGTTATAGACACCAAAGATCAGATATATACAGACTAGTTATACCTTTTTAGGTGGAGAATTTGATGGCGTGTGGAAATCATTTCCCTAGGATCGTTTTGCTAGTGGACATGTGTCTGAAATCTGATGAGAGGTTATGTACAGTTAGTCAAAATTATAAAACCTACTAACAGATTTGAAACAGAATGGAACATTTGATACTGAACAATAGTGGTTACTAAACTTACAAAGCAATAAAAAAAATCCCTGCTGTTTGCATAATGCTGAGATGTAACCATGAATATGTCTATAACATGTAATTGTAGTGTAATTGTCTGTTGTAAATTCTTAATAAGAGGAATATTTTTTGATATTTACCTTGATACCTGGGGAACATAAAGAGGTGGGTCTCTCCTGTGTTTCCAAGGATAACCTGGCTGGTGCTATCTGCTAACCCAGGAAAAAGGGTATAGAAGACATTAAGTGACCTGACACATTCATTTCATTTAAATGCTCTGCATACCATGCACTATTATGCTAATTGTGTGACATTATAACTGTATGGGTAGGGTAGGTGTTCTTAACTGTCTCAAACGTGTTTCGAAAACTCTTCGACTGTCTGTGATCACTACCATATCTTCATTACCTGGTCAGATGGAAAACTACTGACTGCCTCATCTTGGTTGTGGCCAGTGAGCATTGGGACAGCAGGATCGACCAGGTCAAGTGGTTTCCAGCGCTTCTTTTGTGCCTGGGATCTTTTATTTTTTCTCGGCATCTGGTACAATGTCAGCATAAAAACAGAATATTAATTGTTGGCATTTCAAGCATGTGATCAGATGCAGCTTTCATTATAAGTCAAGCATAATAACCAGGTAGCCGCATTGGTAGCCAAAAGACTTTACACTGAAGTAAATGGACAAACAGTAAACGAATCAAAAATTGTGATGTATACCAGCAATTTGTTATTTTAACCCTCTGATACATTGATAGACAAGATGACTACAAGAACAAAAAAAATCTCTCTTTTGTTTAAATAGACATATTGATAGTGTCACTACCCGGTCTTAAGGCTTTGTTAAGTAAAGTTCCATAACAGTTTGTATACTGTAATTGGAAAAGTGATTACCTTGAAAGTTGGGAGGCAGATTTGTTGACCACAACAGTTACTCCGTTTTGGTGTACAGTAATTGGGAAAGTAATTACCTTGCAAAGCTGGGAGGCAGTGTTGTTGCTGGGACGCTGGTAGAATGCCAGCAGCAAGCAAACCCAGATGTTCACAGCTCACAGTTACCACCTCAAACTTTTCAAACAAATCTTACAAAAACATTTGGCAAAGTGATTGGCTTGCAAACCTAGAAGACAGTCTTGTTGCCCACAACAGTTTTGTTATAGAGTAATTGGAAAATTGGGTACCTTGTAAGGCTGACAGGCAGTCTCGTTGCTGGGAGGCGGTCTTGTTGCTGGGGCTCTGGCAGAATGCTAGCAGCAAGCAGACCCAGATGTTCACAGCTCCTACTTAACACCTTAAACTTTGCAAACAAATCTCACAAGAACAATTAGCAAACTGATTGGCTTGTAAAGCTGAAATGTAGCCTTGTACTGTCTGGTTTAAATTTCCTACTGAGAGACAAAGAGGAACTTTACTGTTTGGAAGGGAGTAAAAACACTGTACCATCTAATCTTAAAAGTTTTAATTACAAACAACAGCTCTGGAATAAAATGGCATCCAGCGCTAAACACACACCTATTTTTTCTAAATATCAGCTGAACACACACAGAAAATAGAAGGGGGGCACTTACCTTGGCTGAAGCAAGAGTTGAGGTATTAAAGGCTGCTGTAGTTAACGCCTTATAAAGACAGACATAGAGAGGTGTGAAACGCGACTACAACGAAGCTATTGTTTCGGACACTGTGAGATTCGCATCTTAAAAGTTTTAATTACAAACGATACCACTGGAATGAAATCACAGTCATTTTGTAGATATCAGCGTCAAGACACAGAAAATCAATTTCAAAGGTCAATTTCAAAACCGGAGGACGGACGGACACGCTTCCCTTAGCTGAATATCCACTAACTAGCTTTAGCATCATGCCGAACGTGCCGAAACAAAGAAATCGATAAAGAAACACATAAAAAAAATCACTTTTAAAGCGAAATTTCAAACCAGAGAGAGAGAGATACGCTTACCTTGTGAAAGTAAATCACTTTCAAACCGGGAGACGCTTAATATCCGCTAACTAGCCAGCAACAAAACACCATGAGAGACAAAGAGAGGTGTGAAACGCGACTACAGCGAAGCATTGTTTCGGACGCGGTGAGAGTCGCATCTTAAAAGGTTTAATTACAAACGATACCACTGGAATAAAATCACAGTCATTTTGTAGATATCAGCGTCAAGACACAAAATCAATTTCAAAGATCAATTTCAAAACCGGAGGAGGGACGGAGACGCTTCCCTTAGCTGAATATCCGCTAACTAGCTTTAGCATCATGCCGAATGTGCCGAAACAAAGAAATCGATAAAGAAACTCATAAAAAAAATTACTTTCAAAGCTAAATTTCAAACCAGAGAGAGAGATACGCTTACCTTGTCAAAGCTTACGCTCTCTTACCGAAAGACTTCAGAAATCAAAGGTCAATTTCAAACCGGAGGAGGGGCGGAAAGACGTGTGCCGATCAAAGCACAGGCTGTCTTAGAAAATCAAGTTCAAAGGTCAATTTCAAATCGGAGGAGGGGCGGAGAGACGCACGCCGTTGATAGTGTCGTCATTACGTTAATCCAAATAAGGGTAGACAGGCCGTACTACTCCCGGTATACCACTAGAGAGAGCCAACACACCACAAATGAAGTCTGTTTCTTTGTCATGACGACTGTCAGCCGCCTCACTGTAAGCCAAGCCCGGGTGCTTTCTAACGAAGAGCCACTAGCCTCGCTAGCTAGCTAGTTTATTTTGTGACCTAGAAACACGAATAAAAGCATTATAGAATCCAAGTGGTGGCCGCCATTGTTTTACTCTTAGAGGCGTGCTATGAATTGTGGGATATGGAGTTTTCCACCAAGCAATACACCCTTTTGGCCGTACTACTCCCGGTATACCACTAGAGAGAGCCAACACACAACAAATGAAGTTTGTTTCTATGGCGCCAAAAGAAGAATTGGCCAAAATTTGCACTAAAATCTAAATATTGAAAAAACTATAAAAGTCATAAACACCAAAAGTCATACCATAGTAGTCCAGATCCAGCTGCACAAAATGATCTAACATATGTAACCCTTGTGTCAAAACTGTGCAGCAAATGAGCGTGGGAAAATTTGCACTAAAATATTAATATTTAAAAAACTATAAAAGTCATGAACACCAAAAGTCATAGGACACCATTCCAGATCCAGCCACACAAAATGAGGTAACATATATGAAGCTTGTCTCAAAACTGCGGGGCGAGTTTTGCTGCAAAAATTCAGGCGGAAACTGAAGAATAACTAGAAAAATTTGAAGCTGAAGCTGTCTGCTGAAAAGATGTAAAAGATGAAAAGTTGCAAAAAGTGGTATGGCGGTGAAAAAAAAACAAAACATGTCACCCTGAGCAGGATTCGAACCTGGCCCTCCTGAGCTGAAGGCGGCTACTTATCTCACTGACCCAAACTCTTTCGCGCAAAGAAGAGGTGGACAGACTGACAATTCTGCTGAAATTAGCAGAAGCTGCTACGATTTGTGCTGATAAGAGGTGAAAAGGCTGAAATTTTTGCCGAAAAGAGGTGAATCAGCAGAATTTCTGCAGAAAAGAGGCAAAGAAGCAGAACGTTGCGCTGAAAAGAGAGGTGAATCAGCAGAATTTCTGCTGAAAAGAGGCAGAACAACCTGGTTCTGCTCAAATTCACCAATCAGAGGCACTGCTTCTGTCTGCTTCATCAGGCTGTGTACTTGTATGTATTTCTGCCATGGAGCGTTAACAAGAATCTGAGGTCCATATTAGAAAACCTGCTAAAATCATAAAACTTTGCAGAATTGTAATAAATTAGCAATATAAATTACAGGTCTGTGATACTGTATAAATTTGTAGTGGAAAAAAAAAATGTTGAACAAGGTGGGATTGAACCCTCGACCTTTGAGCTGCAGAGCCGTGTCATTACTGATTGCGCCACCTGGAAAGGGGGCGGGCGTCTGAAAAACAGAGAGATGAGCAGTCAAAAATAGATCGCGGTGAGAGGCGAAAAACGCCGTTTTTTGGAGTTACAAAACGTCGTGTAACTCAGAAACTAGGAGGGCTAGCAGCATAGTTCTTGTACTGGGTGAATCAGCAGACTTTGGTGTATTTTGACTGCGATTTTCATTGATCTTTGTACCTCCGTCGCGGAGATATGACAAGAGAAGAAACGGCTTCATTTTCGGCGTTTGAAAACTGAGAGGAGGACAGATTTCCACCCCTCAAACAAACGTAATTCATTGCTCAACGGTAAGATAATTGTAAAAACTGCTTCCACTGTGAGTGTCAGCAGTGTCTGAAGATATATTGGCACAAGCCTCATGTCCTAACTTTGCTTTGTTAAAGAGAGATGGCAATATGAAAATGCCTCCCGTTACAGAATTTCAGCTCTGAATTTCAAAACCTCCCCATAGACTTTGAATGGGGAGTTGTCAGACCTTGTGTCACTCCGAGGCAAATTGCGAAAAAACGGTAAATCTCACAATAAAGATAGTGACATTTTCTGAAAGCCAGCAAAACTACCTACGTTTTGATGTATAATTTGTGGGGGTTGAGTGGAAATTGAGTGAGCAGAAAGAAGTTGTTTAGACATGAAGAGAAAATTCAGAACGGACCAGCACTCACTCTGAGTTAATTGCATAGCAACCATAGCAACGCATGTATTTTCTGAAAAATCACAATTTTTGCAACTGAAAACTTAAAGAGAGATAAGATTAAAATGGTAGAAGATCTGAAAAAGCTGAATCAGACAGGAATAGCCCAATAATCTGAGAATATTTTAAAGTTTGAATGGAGTTTCTAGGTGAAAGCATGAGGAAGTAATTAAGTTTCAAAAACAAGCAACTTTTAGCAGAATTGTGGAAGTTTCCCATTCATTTCAATGGGACAAATTAAAGGAAAAAAGTGTAATATTTTAAAAAGTATAATAGTAATAAACACCAAAAGTCATAGCTGGAATTAGCAGAAAGAGCAGAACAGATTAGAGTTTGAACGGAGAAAATCGGCTGAAAACTGAAAGAGTAGTTAAGTGCCGAAAAATGGGGGAGCAACTTGAAGAATAAAGTTTAAAGAGAAACAGGAACTCAATAGTGTGGAAGCCCTTGAGGGCATCCACACAACTAGAAAAATTTGCATTTCCTGCGAAAATGCTGTGTGGATGCCTTAACGCTGAAGCTGTCTGCTGAAAAGCTGAAAAAGATGAAAAGTTGCAAAAAGTTGTATGGTGGTGAAAACAAAATGTCACCCTGCGCAGGATTCAAACCTGGCCCTCCTGGACTCAAAGCAGCTACTCATGTCACTGACCCAAACTCATTCGCACAGCGAAGAGGTGGACAGACTGATAATTTTGCTGAAATCAGCAGAAGCTGCTGAGAATTGTGCTGATAAGAGGTGAAAAGGCTGAAAATTTTGCAGAAAAGCGGTGACTCAGCATAATTTCTGCAGAAAAGAGGCAAAGAAGCAGTACTTTGCGCTGAACAGAGGTGAATGAGCAGAATTTCTGCTGAAAAGAGGCAGAACAACCTGGTTCTGCTCAAATTCACCAATCAGAGGTACTGCCTCTGTCTGCTTCATCAGGCTGTGTACTTGTATGTATTTCTGCCATGTTAACAAGAATCTTAGGTCCATATTAGAAAAGCTGCTAAAATCATAAAACTTTGCAGATTTGTAATAAATTAGCAAAATAAATTACAGGTCTGTGATAGTGTATAAATTTGTAGTGAAAAAAAAAAGTTGAACAAGGTGGGATTGAACCCACGACCTTTGAGCTGCAGAGCCGTGTCATTACTGATTGCGCCACCTGGAAAGGGGGCGGGCGGCTGAAAGACAGAGACTTGACCAGCAGTTGCTGAAAACAACTGAAAAAGCAGAATTATCTGCTAAAAAAGAGGTGTAGACGCGCTTGATGAAGATGGCTTTATGTGTAAGGGTACACTGAAGAGTGTCAAGAAAGCAGAGTGCATGCAAGCGGGGAAGATGTGTAACAACTGTCACAGGTAGGACTCGAACCTCTGCCACCGGGTCTCACAGCAGCTGCTCAACCCTCTGAGCCAAATGAGGTTTGGTCACAAACAAAGATATGATGAGAGGAAAAATGTGCACTGTGGAGCACAAACTGAAATTAGCAGAAAAGAGGTGAAGAAGAAGAACTTTGTGCTTAAAACAACTGAAAAAAAATTGAACTTGTAGCTGACAAGGGGTGAAGGAGATGAAATTTTTACCAAAAAAGAGCTGAAAAACTGAAAATTGTGCTGAAAAGAGGTGAAAAAAGCTGAAATTCTTCCGAAAGAGCAGAAGAGGCTGGAACTTTTCAGCTACTCATTGAGCCAAACTGGTTCTCACATAACTGAAAAAAGGTGAAAAAGCTGACAACTCTAATAAAAACAGCAGAAGAGGCTGGGATTGAACCCACGACCTGTGAGCTCCAGAGCCATGTCATTACTGATTGCGCCACCTGGAAAGGGAATGAGCGTCTAAAACACAGAGACTTGAGCAGTCAGATTTAGATCGCGGTGAGAGGCGAAAAACGCCGTTTTTTGGAGGTACAAAACGTCGTGTAACTCAAGAACTAGGAGGGCTAGCAGCATAATTCTTGTACTGGGTGAATCAGCGGACTTTGGTGTACTTTGACTGCGATTTTCATAGCTCTTTGTACCTCCGTCGCGGAGATATGACGAGAGAAGAAACGGCTTCATTTTCGGAGTTTGAAAACTGAGAGGAGGACAGATTTCCACCCCTCAAACAAACGTAATTTATGGCTCAACGGTAAGATGAATGTAAACACTGCTTCCACTGTGAGTGTCAGGAGTGTCTGAAGATATATTGGCACAAGCCTCATGTCCTAACTTTGCTTTGTTAAGGAGATATGGCGATTTGAAAATGCCTTCCGTTACAGAATTTCAGCTCTGAATTTCAAAACCTCCCCATAGACTTTGAATGGGGAGTTTTCAGACCTTGTGTCACTCCGAGGCAAATTGCGAAAAAACGGTAAATCTCACAATAAAGATAGTGACATTGTCTGAAAGCCAGCAAAAATACCTACGTTTTGATGTATAATTTGTGGGGGTTGAGTGGAAATTGAGCGAGTAGCAAGAAGTTGTTCAGACATGAAGAGAAAATTCAGAACACACCAGCGCTCACTCTGAGTTAATTGCATAGCAACCATAGCAACGCATGTATTTTCTGAAAAATCACAATTTTGCAACTGAATACTTAAAGAGTGATAAGATTAAAACGGTGGAAGGTCTGAAAAAGCTGAATCAGACAGGAATAGCCCAATACTTTGAGAACATTTTAAAGTTTGAATGGAGTTTCTAGGTGAAAGTATGAGGAAGTAGTTAAGTTTCAAAACCAAGCAAGTTTTAGCAGAATTGTGGAAGTTTCCCATTCATTTCAATGGGACAAATTAAAGGAAAAAAGTATAATATTTTAAAAAGTATAATAGTAATAAACACCAAAAGTCATTGCCATCATTAGCAGAAAGAGCAGAACAGTTTATTGTTTGAACTGAGAAAATCGGCTGAAAACTGAGGGAGTAGTTCCACGGCGAAAAACGTACGGAAGCAACTAGAACTAGAAAAATTTGCATTTCCTGCGAAAATGCTGTGTGGATGCCTTAACGCTGAAGTTGTCTGCTGAAAAAAGCTGAAAAAGTTGAAAAGTTGCAAAAAGTTGTATGGTGGTGAAGAAACTCAAATTTCTGTTGAAAACAAGTGAAGAAGCAGAAATTTTTTGCTGAAAAAAAAAATTCTACTGAAAAGGTGTAAAGACGGCGAAATTTTGCAAAAAGTGGTGAAAAAAAAAATGTTGCCCTGAGCAGGATTCGAACCAGGCCCTCCTGGTCTCGAGGCAGACACTCATCTCACTGAGCCAAACTCATTCTCGCAAAGAGGAGGTGGAGAGACTGACAATTTTGCTGAAATGAGCAGAAGCTGCTGAGAATTGTGCTGATAGGAGGTGAAAAGGCTGAAAATCCTGCAGAAAAGAGGTGAATCAGCAGAATTTCTGCTGAAAAGAGGTGAATGAGCAAAATTCTGCTGAAAAGAGGTTTTTGCTTAAAACAGCTGAAAAAGCTGGGATTTGTGCTGAAAAGTGGTGAAAAAACTGGAAAATTCTGGTGAAAACGAGTGAATAATCTGACATTTGTGTTGAAAAGAGTTAAAACAATATAATTGTGCACTTAAAAAAAAGTAGTTGCCATAAGCGGGATTTGAACCCGGGCCTCCCAGTCTGAGAACGGCTGCTCATCTCACTGAGGTAAAACACAGCTCAGCCCGGCGAGCAGAAACAAGTGACCACATTGATAATGTGTTCCATTCATTTCAATGGTAAAAAGTCTTGGCATACATTAGCAGAAATAGCAGAATTTTTTTTAAAGTTTGAACATAGTATTTATACTATAACATAGAAGAAATACTAAATCATAATATTTGAACCAAATGATAGTATTTCTGCCAAATCACAGTATTTCTGGTAAATCACAGTGTTTGTGCCAAATCACAGTATTTGTACCAAATCATAGCACTTGTGACAAATCATAGTTGTTAGCTGACTCTGTGCTAAAACATAGTATTTCTGCTAAAACTTAGTATTTATACTAAATAATATTTTTTCTTACAAATCATAGCATTTGTGCTGAACCATAGAAAATTCTGCCAAATCATAGTATTTGAGCCAAATCATACAATTTGTGCTGAAACATTATGTATGATTTATGATTTAGCAGAAACACTGGGACTTGGTAGAAATACTATGATTTACATGAAATACTTTGACTTAGCAGAAATACTATAATCTAGCAAAAAGTACTACAGCATAAATTCAGAAATTCTATCATTGAGCAAAATTACTATGATTTGGCACAAAGACTATGTTTTAGCACAAAAAGTATGTTTTGGCTCAAAAACTGATTTTGCAGTTATACTATGATTTGGAAGAAATACTATGAGCAGTAATAATATAACAGAGCAGAAATACTATTATTTGGGTGAATGCTATTGTTTGGCACAAACACTATGATTTAGCACTGTACAGAATGGTGTACGTCAGTTTAATGCTGGGTGGTGCTGCAATAGGAGCTATCCTCGGTCAGAAGGAGAGGCTGACATCCAGGGATTAGATTACCACAGGTGGAGTTTATTGGCAGTCAGATGGATGTTACAGGGAGATATGGCATACAGTAGGAGGATGTGGAGGGGTGATATGGTGTGGTTTCTATGATTAAGAACAGGGTATACATTACAACAAGAATACGGATTAAAGATTAAAGAAACTGGCAACAAATTCCTCCACTACAAACCAGTCTGATACCACTTCTTGCAGTGTTCACATTTACTAAGGCACTACCCAAAAGGCGTCACAAGAGGGCACTCAAACACAAGAGATGACCTATGTACACTGATGCACTTAGTAACAGTCAGCCTCCTACTTAGCCACTACGTAATACAGCGATATTACAGTGTACAAATTCACATAAATTTGCAGGGGGAACAAACAAAGCAGGAACAAGCCCAAAACAATCAAATAACTGGGCTGCCATAGCTATCGCTAACTAGCACATACGCTAAAGGTAACTAAAACAGATACACACAAGTAGCAGGGTAAACATCTTAAGCATGGAACATTAACTCACATTTATGTGACACACACCATCCCCAACAAATACAGGATGGGCTATTTGCTCCCCTTCCCAGCAGCTCTCTCTTCAATTGTTAGCACAGGAACAAAGGAAGACCATCTAGCTCAGAAGTCCCATGAATCCCCTCACTGCTCAGAGGCTGCTGGGTAATGTAGCTCACACTAACACAGGCTTTTCTACAAGCACAAATACTATAACATAGCAGAAATACTGTGATTTTGTTGAAATACTATGCTTTGGGACAAATACTATGATTTGGCAGAAATACTATGTTTTAGGACATATACTATGATTTGGCTCAAATACTATTATATGGCAGCAATACTATGTTTTGGTACAAATGCTGCACTTGGGCACAAATATTATGATTTGGCAGACACTATGATTTAGCAGAGATAATATGATTTGGCAGAAATACTAAACTTTGGCACAAATACTATAATTGAGTACAAGTACTTTAAGATAACAGAAATACTATGATTTAGCAGAAATACAATGTTTTTGCAGAAACACTGTAATTTCACTCAAATACTATGAGATAGCAGTAATACTATGATTTGGCAGAAATACTACGTTTTAGTACAAATACTATGACAAAGCAGAAATACTATGACTTAGAAGTAATACTATCACAAAAGGGATTCCTCAAAATACTATGAAATTGCAGTAATTCTATGATTTGGCAGAAATACGGTACTTCATACAAATACAATGCTTTGGTACAAATACTATATTTTGGTTTGAATACTATGATTTGCAACAAATACTATGATTTGGCACGAGTAGTATGATTTAGTACAAATACTACGAATTGGCAGAAATACTGTGACTTAGTAGTAATACTATAACATAACAGATATACTGTGATGTTGCAGACAGTCTATGTTTTTGCACAAATACCACAATATGGCAGAAATACTATGTTTCAGCACAAATACTATGATTTGGTATAAATACTATGTTTTGGCACATATACCTTATTCAGCAGATATACTATAACAGAAATATTAATTGGGCACAAATACTATAATCTGGCACAAGTACCATGTTTTGGCAAAATCCCATAATTTAGCAGAAATACTATGATATGGCAGAAATACTATGTTTCAGTACAAATACTATGATTTAGCAGAAATACTATGTTTTCTGCTAAATACTAGTTTTTGGCAGAAATTTCTGCTAAAATGTACTATTTCTGCCTTTTGGCAGAAATACTGTAATTTGGCATAAATACTATGATTTGGGATAAATACTATGATTTGGCAGATATACTATATTCAGCATATATACTATAACATAACAGAAATACTTCCACCTAGTAGTAATACTATAACATATCAGAAATATTCTGATTTGGCCCCAAAACCATGATTTGGCACAAATACCATGATTTGACAAAAATACTATGATTTAGCAGAAATACTATGATTGAGCAGAAGTACTAAGATGTAGTAGAAGTACTTTGATTTAGCAGAAATACTATTATGGAGGAGTAATACTTTAACATGGGAGAAAGATTGATACACACACACATACACAGAGCGCAAAGTGAACAAGAGCTGTTAAGAGTCTGGGCTTGGTATATCTAGGTCAGTTAAATTAGCTGCACCTGCTGTAATCAGCCCTTACACACACAGACACAGAGAGAGGTATAAGTTTTCTTCAGTGTATTTCTGACATTCAGGACTCCCCTCGAACAAATGGCCATAATTTCCTAATCGTAGGGGCTAGAACGGTCATTCTGACACCGTTTTGTTCAGAAGAGATGGGGGAATCTTCAGGTCTTCATAATTCAGAGATAAAATATAAATTATTAAAGATATATGACTTGTAACACACTGTAACTGAGTAGAGGCGAAGGAAAAACTGCCTTGACATGCCCTCAAACAACGTTTTGTAACTCTAAATCTCTATGGAGCATCAAAATCATTCTTTCACCGTAAGAAACAGCAGGCTTTGGTGAACAGTCATGGAAATTTTCAGGTCTCTGTTTAAATCCATCAAAAAGATATGACGAGAGAAAAAAGTGCCTCATTTATAGAGTTTGAAATCTGATGAAATCTGAGCGAAGGACAAATTTCCTACTCTCAAACAAGTGTAATTCATGGCCAAACGGTAATAGGTGATAAAAAACTTTTTGAATTGTGAGCATCAGGAGTGTCTGAAGATATATTTGCACAAGCGTCATGTCTCAACTTTGTTTCGTTAAGGAGATATGACGATTTGAAAATGCCTCTCATTAGAGAAATCCAGCGGTGATTTTGAACAAACTCTCCATTGACTTTCTATGGAGAATGTTCAGACTTTGTGTTGCTCTGAGGAGATTTGCAAAAAATCTATAACTCCCACAACAATGATAGTGACAATTTCTGAAAGCCAGCAAAAATACCTACGTTTTGATGTATAATTTGTGGAGCTTGAGTGGAAATTGGGCGAGTAGCAAGAAGTTGTTGGAACATGAAGAGAAAATTCAGAATGGATGAGTGTCCACTCTGAGTTAATTGCATAGCAACCATAGCAACGCATGTATTTTCTGAAAAATCACAATTTTGCAACTGAAAACTTAAAGAGGGCTAAGATTAAAACAGTAGAAGATCTGAAAAAGCTGAATCATACAGCAATAGCCCAATAATCTGAGAACATTTTAAAGTTTGAATGGAGTTTCTAGGTGAAAGTATGAGGAAGTAGTTAAGTTTCAAAAACAAGCAAGTTTTAGCAGAATTGTGGAAGTTTCCCATTCATTTCAGTGGGACAAATTAAAGGAAAAAAGTGTAATATTTTAAAAAGTATAATAGTAATAAACACCAAAAGTCATTGCCGGAAAGAGCAGAAAGAGCAGAACAGTATAGAGTTTGAACTGAGAAAATCGGCTGAAAACTGTGGGAGTAGTTAAAGTCCAAAAAGTGTACGGAAGCAACTAGAAGAATAACTAGAAAAATTTGCATTTCCTGCGAAAATGCTGTGTGGATGCCTTAACGCTGAAGCTGTCTGCTGAAAAGCTGAAAAAGATGAAAAGTTGCAAAAAGTTGTATGGTGGTGAAAAAAAAATGTTGCCCTGAGCAGGATTTGAACCTGGCCCTCCTGGTCTCAAGGCAGCTACTCATCTCACTGAGCTAAACTCATTCTCTCAAAAAACAGGAGGAGAGACCGACAATTCTGCTAAAATGAGCAGAAGCTGCTGAGAATTGTGCTGAGAAGAGGTGAAAAGGCTGAAAATTTTGCAGAAAAGAGGTGAATCAGCAGAATTTCTGCAGAAAAGAGGCAAAGAAGCAGAAACTTGCGCTGAAAAGAGATGAATCAGCAGAGTTTCTGCTGAAAAAAGTTTTTTTTTCTGAAAACAGCCCAAATAAATGGAATTTGTGCTGAAAAGGGTGAAAAAATGAAAATTTTGCTGAAAAGGGTGAAGAAGGTAAAGTATACCAAATCAAAGTATTTGTGCCAAAACATAGTGTTTCTGCCATATTGTGGTATTTGTGCCACAAAAGTTACTACATTACAACATGAATACGGATTAAAGATGAAAGAAACTGGCAACAAATTCCTCCACTACAAACCAGTCTGATACCACTTCTTTGCAGTGTTCACGTTTACTAAGGCACTACCCAAAAGGTGCCACAAGAGGGCACTCCAACACAAGAGATGAGGTGAATGAGCAGAATTTCTGCTGAAAAGAGGCAGAAGGTTCTGTATGTAGAAAAAGAAACACTGTTGAACCATGTGTGAAATAAATAAAGAAATGAAATGAAAGAACAACCTGGTTCTGCTCAAATTCACCAATCAGAGGTACTGCCTCAGTCTGCTTCATCAGGCTGTGTACTTGTTTCTGCCATGGGCGTTAACAAGAATCTGAGGTCCATATTAGAAAAGCTGCTAAAATCATAAAACTTTGCAGAATTGTAATAGATTAGCAATATAAATTACAGGTCTGTGATAGTGTATAAATTTGTAGAAAAAAAAAACGTGGACCAAGGTGGGATTGAACCCACGACCTTTGAGCTGCAGAGCTGTGTCATTACTGATTGCGCCACCTGGAAAGGGGCAGCGGTCTGAAAGACAGATACTTGGGCAGTCAGAAAATAGATCGCGGTGAGAGGCGAAAAACGCCGTTTTTGGAGTTACAAAACGTCGTGTAACTCAAAAACTAGGTGGGATAGAAGCATAATTCTTGTACTGGGTGAATCAGCGGACTTTGGTGTACTTTCACTGCGATTTTCATAGCTCTTTGTGCCTCCATCGCGGAGATTTGACGAGAGAAGAAACGGCTTCATTTCCAGAGTTTGAAGACTGAGAGAAGGACAGATTTTCACCCTCAAACAAACGTAATTCATTGCTCAACGATAAGATAATTGTAAAACTGCTTGCACTGTGAGTGTCAGCAGTGTCTGAAGATATATTGGCACAAGCCTCATGTCCTAACTTTGCTTTGTTAAAGAGATATGGCAATTTGAAAATGCCTCCCGTTACAGAATTTCAGCTCTGAATTTCAAAACCTCCCCATAGACTTTGAATGGGGACTTGTCAGACCTTGTGTCACTCCGAGGCAAAATGCGAAAAAACGGTAAACCTCACAACAAAGATAGTGACATTTTCTGAAAGCCAGCAAGAATACCTACGTTTTGATGTATAATTTGTGGGGATTGAGTGGAAATTGAGTGAGTAGCAAGAAGTTGTTTAGACATGAAGAGAAAATTCAGAACGGAGCAGCACTCACTCTGACTTAATTGCATAGCAACCATAGCAACGCATGTATTTTCTGAAAAATCACAATTTTGCAACTGAAAACTTAAAGAGATAAGATTAAAACGGTAGAAGATCTGAAAAGCTGAATCAGACAGGAATAGCCCAATAATCTGAGAACATTTTAAAGTTTGAATGGAGTTTCTAGGTGAAAGTATGAGGCAGCAGTTAAGTTTCAAAACCAAGCAAGTTTTAGCAGAATTGTGGAAGTTTTCCATTCATTTCAATGGGACACAAAAAGTGTAATATTTTAAAAAGTATAATAGTAATAAACACCAAAAGATATAGCCGGAATTAGCAGAAATAGCAGAACAGTTTAGAGTTTGAACGGAGAAAATCGGCTGAAAACTGAGGGAGTAGTTAAGTGCCGAAAAACGGGGCAGCAACTTGAAGAATAAAGTTTAAAACAGGAACTCAATAGTGTGGAAGCCCTTTTAGGGTATCCACACAACTAGAAAAATTTGCATTTCCTGCGAAAATGCTGTGTGGATGCCTTGTAGTGGAAGCAGAAGAAGTAAAACTGTGTGCTGAAAAGAGGTGAATAAACTGAAAATTCAGCTGGAAACACAAGAAAAAGCTAAAAATGCTGAAAAGAGGTGAAAAGGCTCAAAATACTGCTGAAAAGAGGTGAATCAGCAGAATTTCTGCTGAAAAGAGCTAAAGAAGCAGAAAGTTGCGCTGAAAAGAGATGATTCAGCAGAATTTCTGCTCAAAAGAGGTTTTTTCTGAAAACAGCTGAGATTTGTGCTGATAAGAGGTGAAAAGGCTGAAAATTTTGCAGAAGAGTTGAATAAGCAGAATTTGGGCTGAAAAGAGGTGAAAATTCTGAAAATTCTGCTGAAAAGAGGTCAATCAGCATAATTTCTGCTGAAAAGAGGTGAATGAGCAAAATTCTGCTTAAAAGAGGCTTTTGCTTAAAACAGCCGAAAAGGCTGGGATTTGTGCTGAAAAGTGGTGAAAAACTGGAAAATTCTGGTGAAAGGGGTGAAGATTCTGACAGTTGTTTTGAAAAGAGTTAAAACAATATAATTGTGCACTGGGGCCTCCCGCTCTGAGAACTGCTGCTCATCTCACTGAGCTAAAACACAGCTCACTCCAGCAAGCAAAATCAGTGACCACATTGATAATGTGTTCCATTCATTTCAATGGTCAAAAGTCATGGCACACATTAGCAGAAATAGCAGAAATTTTTTTTTAAAGTTTGAACATAGTATTTATACTATTACATAGTATTTCTTCTAAATCATAATATTTGAACCAAATGATAGTATTTCTGCCAAATCACAGTATTTCTGGTAAATCACAGTGTTTGTGCCAAATCACAGTATTTGTACCAAATCATAGCACTTGTGACAAATCATAGTTGTTAGCTGAATCTGTGCTAAAACATAGTATTTCTGCTAAAACTTAGTATTTATAGTAAATAATATTTTTTCTTACAAATCATAGCATTTGTGCTGAACCATAGAAAATTCTGCCAAATCATAGTATTTGAGCCAAATCATACAATTTGTGCCGAAACATTATGTATGATTTATGATTTAGCAGAAACACTGGGACTTGGTAGAAATACTATGATTTACATGAAATACTTTGACTTAGCAGAAATACTATAATCTAGCAAAAGTACTACAGCATAGCAGAAATTCTATCATTGAGCAAAATTACTAGGATTTAGCAGAAATACTATGATTTGGCACAAATACTATGTTTTAGCACAAAAATATGTTTTGGCTAGAAAACTTATTTTGCAGTTATACTATGATTTGGAAGAAATACTATGCTTTGGAAGAAATACTATGCTTTGGAACAAATACCATGATTTGGCAGAAATACTATGAGCAGTAATAATATAACATAGCAGAAATACTATTATTTGGGTGAATGCTATTGTTTGGCACAAACACTATGATTTAGCACTGTACAGAATGGTGTACGTCAGTTTAATGCTGGGTGGTGCTGCAATAGTAGCTATCCTCGGTCAGAAGGAGAGGCTGACATCCAGGAATTAGATTACCACAGGTGGAGTTTATTGGCAGTCAGATGGATGTTACAGGGAGATATGGCATACAGTAGGAGGATGTGGAGGGGTGATATGGTGTGGTTTCTATGATTAAGAACAGGGTATACATTACAACAAGAATACGGATTAAAGATTAAAGAAACTGGCAACAAATTCCTCCACTACAAACCAGTCTGATACCACTTCTTGCAGTGTTCACATTTACTAAGGCACTACCCAAAAGGCGTCACAAGAGGGCACTCCAACACAAGAGATAACCTATGTACACTGATGCACTTAGTAACAGTCAGCCTCCTACTTAGCCACTACGTAATACAGCGATATTACAGTGTACAAATTCACATAAATTTGCAGGGGAACAAACAAAGCAGGAACAAGCCCAAAACAGTCAAATAACTGGGCTGCCATAGCTATCGCTAACTAGCACATACACTAAAGGTAACTAAAACCAATACACACAAGTAGCAGGGTAAACATCTTAAGCATGGAACATTAACTCACATTTATGTGACACACACCATCCCCAACAAATACAGGATGGGCTATTTGCTCCCCTTCCCAGCAGCTCTCTCCTCAATCGTTAGCACAGGAACAAAGGAAGACCATCTAGCTCAGAAGTCCCATGAATCCCCTCACTGCTCAGAGGCTGCTGGGTAATGTAGCTCACACTAACACAGGCTTTTCTACAAGCACAAATACTATAACATAGCAGAAATACTGTGATTTTGTTGAAATACTATGCTTTGGGACAAATACTATGATTTGGCAGAAATACTATGTTTTAGGACATATACTATGATTTGGCTCAAATACTATGATATAGCAGCAATACTATGTTTTGGTGCAAATGGTGCGCTTAGGCACAAATATTATGATTTGGCAGACACTATGATTTAGCAGAGATAATATGATTTGGCAGAAATACTAAACTTTGGCACAAATACTATAATTGAGTACAAGTACTTTAAGATAACAGAAATACTATGATTTAGCAGAAATACAATGTTTTTGCAGAAACACTGTAATTTCAGTCAAATACTATGAAATAGCAGTAATACTATGATTTGGCAGAAATACTACGTTTTAGTACAAATACTATGACAAAGCAGAAATACTATGACTTAGAAGTAATACTATCACAAAAGGGATTCCTCAAAATACTATGAAATTGCAGTAATTCTATGATTTGGCAGAAATACGGTACTTCATACAAATACAATGCTTTGGTACAAATACTATATTTTGGTTTGAATACTATGATTTGCAACAAATACTATGATTTGGCACGAGTAGTATGATTTAGTACAAATACTACGAATTGGCAGAAATACTGTGACTTAGTAGTAATACTATAACATAACAGATATACTGTGATGTTGCCGACAGTCTGTTTTTGCACAAATACCACAATATGGCAGAAATACTATGTTTTAGCACAAATACTATGATTTGGTATAAATACTATGTTTTGGCACATATACCTTATTCAGCAGATATCCTATAACATAACAGAAATTCTACGACTTAGTAGTAATACTATAACATAACAGAAATATTAATTGGGCACAAATACTATAATTTGGCACAAGTACCATGTTTTGGCAAAATCCCATAATTTGGCACAAATACTATGATATGGCAGAAATACTATGATTGGGTACAAATACTATGATTGGGCAGAAATACTATGTTTCAGTACAAATACTATGTTTTAACATAAATACTATTTTTTGGCAGAAATTTCTGCTAAAAGGTACTATTTCTGCCTTTTGGCAGAAATGCTGTAATTTGGCATAAATACTATGATTTGGGATAAATACTATGATTTGGCAGATATACTATATTCAGCATATATATTATAACATATCAGAAATATTCTGATTTGGCCCCAAAACCATGATTTGGCACAAATACCATGATTTTTCAAAAATACTATGATTTAGCAGAAATACTATAGTTGAGCAGAAGTACTAAGATGTAGTAGAAGTACTGTGATTTAGCAGAAATACTATTATGGAGGAGTAATACTTTAACATGGGAGAAAGATTGATACACACACACATACACAGGCGCAAAGTGAACAGGAGCTGTTAAGAGTCTGGGCTTGGTATATCTAGGTCAGTTAAATTAGCTGCACCTGCTGTAATCAGCCCTTACACACACACAGACACAGAGAGAGGTATAAGTTTTCTGCAGTGTATTTCTCACATTCAGGATTCCCCTTGAACAAATGGCCATAATTTCCTAATCGTAGGGGCTAGAATGCTCATTCTGACACCGTTTTGTTCAGAAGAGATGGGGAATCTGCAGGTCTTCTTAATTCAGAGATAAAATATAAATTATTGAAGATATATGACTTGTAATACACTGTAACTGAGTAGAGGCGAAGCAAAACTGCCTTGACTTGCCCTCAAACAATGTTTTGTAACTCTAAATCTATATGGAGCATCAAAATCATTCTTTCACCGTAAGAAACAGCAGGCTTTGGTGAACAGTCATGGGAATTTTCAGGTCTCTGTGGAAATCCATCAAAAGATATGACAAGAGAAAAAGTACCTCATTTCCAGAGTTTGAAATCTGATGAAATCTGAGCGAAGGACAAATTTCCTACTCTCAAACAAGTGTAATTCATGGCCAAACGGTAATGGGTGAGGAAAAACTTTTTGAATTGTGAGCATCAGGAGTGTCTGAAGATATATTTGCACAAGCCTCATGTCTCAACTTTGTTTCGTTAAGGAGATATGACGATTTGAAAATGCCTGTCATTAGAGAAATCCAGCGATGATTTTGAACACACTCTCCATTGAAAGTCAATGGAGCGTTTTCAGATCTTGTGTTGCTCTGAGGCGATTTGATAAAAATCTGTAACTTCCACAACAGTGATAGTGACGTTTTCTGAAAGCCAGCAAAAATACCTACATTTTGATGTATAATTTGTGGGGGTTGAGTGGAAATTGAGCGAGTAGCAAGAAGTTGTTTAGACATGAAGAGAAAATTCAGAACGAACCAGCACTCACTCTGACTTAATTGCATAGCAACCATAGCAACGCATGTATTTTCTGAAAAATCACAATTTTGCAACTGAAAACTTAAAGAGGTATAAAATTAAAATGGTAGAAGATCTGAAAAAGCTGAATCAGACAGGAATAGCCCAATAATTTGAGAACATTTTAAAGTTTGAATGGAGTTTCTAGGTGAAAGTATGAGGAGGTAGTTAAGTTTCAAAAACAAGCAAGTTTTAGCAGAATTGTGGAAGTTTCCCATTCATTTCAATGGGACAAATTAAAGGAAAAAAGTGTAATATTTTAAAAAGTATAATAGTAATAAACACCAAAAGTCATAGCCGGCATTAGCAGAAAGAGCAGAACAGTTTAGAGTTTGAACGGAGAAAATCGGCTGAAAACTGAGGGAGTAGATAAGTGCCAAAAAGTGTACGGAAGCAACTGGAATATAGTGGAATAAAGAATAAAGAGAAACAGGAACTCAATAGTGTGGAAGCCCTATTAGGGCATCCACACAATAAGATTAAAACGGTAGAAGATCTGAAAAAGCTGAATCAGACAGGAATAGCCCAATAATCTGAGAACATTTTAAAGTTTGAATGGAGTTTCTAGGTGAAAGCACGAGGACGTAGTTAAGTTTCAAAGACAAGCAAGTTTTAGCAGAATTGTGGAAGTTTCCCATTCATTTCAATGGGACAAATTAAAGGAAAAAAGTGTAATATTTTAAAAAATATAATAGTAATAAACACCAAAAGATATAGCCGGAATTAGAATTAGAAATTAGAAAATCGGCTGAAAACTGAGGGAGTAGTTCAGTGCCGAAAAACGGGGCAGCAACTTGAAGAATAAAGTTTAAAACAGGAACTCAATAGTGTGGAAGCCCTTTTAGGGCATCCACACAATAAAGAGAAACAGGAACTCAATAGTGTGGAAGCCCTTTGAGGGCATCCACACAATAAAGAGAAACAGGAACTCAATAGTGTGGAAGCCCTTTTAGGGCATCCACACAATAAAGAATAAAGAGAAACAGGACCTCAATAGTGTGGATGCCTTTGAAGGCATCCACACAATAAAGAGAAACAGGAACTCAATAGTGTGGAAGCCCTTTGAGGGCATCCACACAATAATAAAGTATAAAGAGAAACAGGATCTCAATAGTGTGGAAGCCGTTTTAGGGCATCCACACAATAAAGAGAAACAGGAACTCAATAGTGTGGAAGCCCTTTAAGGGCATCCACACAATAAAGAGAAACAGGAACTCAATAGTGTGGAAGCCCTTTGAGGGCATCCACACAACTAGAAAAATTTGCATTTCCTGCGAAAATCCTGTGTGACACAATTGAAAGCATATGTGTATTGTTTGTGTATTTATATACAAACACTCATATATATTCAAATAATTTAAAAAAAAGAAGTTCATTTACCTGTTATTACCAGACACCAAATCCGGTCGTTGGTACTTCCTGGCTTGTGTAGCCACTAGGTAACAAAAGCTCAACACTGGCCCTAGCATCCTGGAACACTGCTGTTGTGTTTTGGAGTTTGCATGTGCTTTGGAATCTTCGGGCCACCGTACCTGTACTGCATCATTTTTGTGGTTTATGATTGTGTTTTGTTTAGTTACCCCTCTTGTGTCATAGTGGTCTGATCAGCCATTATATATACCCTTGTGTGTCACTTCCTGTTTAGGTCAGTTATGTTTGTTTGGTCAGTCATTTGGTTTGTTGTAGTGATGGCCAAATGAAGCTTTCTGAAGCATTGAAGCTTGTGTTGAAAAATGGTTCATTAGTCAAAGCTTTTCAACACATTCCTCTCTGGTGACATCTGGTGGCCAAAAATACAAAAGAGCAGTTTGAATCTACAAAATGAAATGCTTCATTATGACTGCCCACTCTACAGAGTGGAGTTCACAATTCTGTCTAATATTGGGCTGTGTTGTGTTGTGTTGCTTTGAACATGTATTTTGGGGGGGTAAAAAAATTGTTATGTTTATTTTTCTAATAAATAAATTGAATCAATAAACTGTACCATAATGTGGTCTTTCTTTGCTTGTCACTTCTTGAGGTTGGTAAATAAAATAGACGAAAAATACATATAATAATGTACAACACATTATGGAGTATGCCTCTGCTGTGAGGTCCTGCGTCCAGGTACTTAACAGTCAACCACTGGACACCTAGACAGGTATGTTTATAAATGATATCATATTTGCTAAATATCTTATGCATTTTGGAAAATGCTTGCAAACTTGTCAAGTAAAAACATGATACATTTGATGTTATCCTGTTTGGTTTTTATTTAAGAAAATAATTTGTTCCACTGTGTGAGGACTGAGTCGGTTTCTTTTCTTGGATATAATTTCTCCTGCCTTAGAAAAAATCCTGTCACATGGACAGTGTTGGGGAGTAATGGAATACATGTACCGGCATTACGGATTTAAAATAAAAAATATGAGTAACTGTATTCCATTAAAGTTACCGTTTAAAAAGGTGGTACTCACTTTGTTGAAATAAATGGATTACACAGCGGTCTTTCCTGTTTCATATATTAAGCTATGCCCTCTCTATTTTTGGTAATTCCATGCCAGTGGAAACCCAAACAAAACACGCATTAAGAAGCTCTAATGCCTGGGTCTCAATCTCGCGGCCCATGTCACCTCTACTCGCGGCCTGCATAATGACGTGAAGAAATATTTTTTTTAATTATTATTCAAAAAATTATTTAATATCAAGGCAGAGTGTTACAGGCATAGCCATAAGAATGTAGCCTCATGGGCAGTGTAGTCCATGCTGCAGGGAGAATGGACTGTCTGTAAGCGTTTTTCGACTAAGAGCCCCACACGGAACCCGATGTATTAGCCAGAGGTCCCTTTACTACCGTTCAGAGCCACGGACCTGTTTTATATACGCGTGGAATAGTTTCCTATATGAGATTGCTGCTAAAAGTGCAGCCTTACCTAAAGTCCGCCCTATTGTTACTCATTTTATAAGATTTAAAAATCTAGTTGGTATTGGTATGGTGAGTATCCTTCAGTAATAGTAATAAATCACACAGCAATAGTACATTCATGTAGTTGTAAAAAGCATCATAATATATTAAGTAATCTAAAGTATTCAGAAAATGTTACTCACATTGAGTAAGGTAACGGAACACATTACAAAATACATTTTGGGGCATGCATTCTGTAATCTGTAGTGGAATACATTTTAAAAGTAACATTCCCAACACTGCACATGGAACAGCCAGCTGTGCTGGACTGCACAGAAACTGCAAAGCAAGGTTGTACAGATGGGGGTATACAGTGTTCCTGGTTGCCCAGAAATGGAGTGGATCCTCTGTTTGGGGAATCAAAGGATCTGCCATGTACCTCTATACTTCCACTGTGGTATCTGTTGTGGCATTCCTCGCCTGCCTCTCCACCACATGGCTGTCCAGCAGATCCCACGGACCATCACCTGAAAAGAATAAACACATTAAATAGCTGCACATTTTGTAGAATACCATTTTCAGATTAGTTTTAAAATAAAATATTTTTGTTTATTTATTACATCAAATTTGAATAGTCAAATTGTGCTGTCCTCGCCCAGAGTTTCTTAGTTTGACCAGCTAGACAGCGAGATAACGATGCTCCAATAACCAAACTTATTTACCTTTTCCGCTGATTTATTGAAGAATGGGCTCTGACCATTGCCTTCTCTTTGACCATCGTAAAACTGAAAGTACAAAATATTGTATTAGCTAACTAATGCCGTAACATCGTAAACTAGCTTGCTACACTCTTACACTCAAAAAAATGAATGAGGTGGATTGTTCAGTGTATATTAATTATTTATTTTCATTTTACTTAAAATATATGTTTTTGTTAAGTTAACATATGTTTTTCTAATCAAGTCTACGTAATTGTGTCTATTATTCACTGTACATAATACTAATGTGTTACTTGATGGCATAACATTTAAGTTAAGTCAATTAGGATCGATATACTTTGTATATCCACAAGGTGGCAGTAATGCAAAAACAGTTGTAATGAAACCGCGAAGAACAACAAGGTTTCACGGCTTGGGCCTGCTCATGCGCAAGACTTCAAATTTAACTTAAAAACGTTGTTTTGGCCAAGCTGCTGTTTCTTTGAGAGGTAAGACCACTTTTTTCTTTGACTATGTTGTGTAGTATCTACATGTCGAGCATGGTTATATTTTTGCGTTTGTCTTATAAGACATGTTATATCGTTTGTGTGCGCTTGTTCTACATTAGTTTTACTGGGTCCTGGACATGCTTATTTTGTGGACTGTGTAAGAAACATTTTTATTGTTTTTGGTTTTATTAAGGGATTAGCTACAGGGGTTCGTGGGGTTATTTTTTCATTTGCTTTCTTGGGATTCCTTTACTGTAATCCGAGAGTCATAAATATCGAATAGGATAGCAAGGATAGCATAAAGTGACATTTAAAATCCAAAAGTCGAGGGTAAAGCCACTGTGACACTATTGTTATGCTCTATCAGTAATCTGTATTATGTAAAACTGGTCTGTAAATACAGCATGTTTCCTAGCGGAGTTATACAGATCAGCATAGTTATAAATTACAGTTTGTTAAATCACACACTTACTTTTTTAAATAAAATTATTCACGACATATGAGTGGGCAGACAATGGAGGTCGACAGACCTGGTGAGAATTGCTTCTATAGAAAGTTAGCACAGCAGTGTCAATCTCTTGCTTTTCTTCTGAGTAGTATTTTATTTAGTTGTAATACAATCAATAATTTGCTTCTTGAAATTAAGTAATGAATTTCTTGTTTTACTGTATAAATTTCAGATCCTGCCTTTACCTGCTCCCTCCTATACTGATGTGGTGTATGTGGTACTGCTGAGCTTGTATGTGGTATGTGAACTGTTATACTTTTAAAAACAAAACTGTTTTATAAGTTAATTTTTCTTTAGTGACCCATCCCATGCCCCTGTTATTTCTTCTCCAGATCTGAACCATTGTAAAGGTTGCAGTTCAAGGACCTGAGGTATGAAATTCTTTTCAGATCAGCTGTGATCAATATTTTTTGGAACTTGATATATAACACTAAAAGCTGTAATGGCTCCATTAGCATTTTGTGTAAATGTTTGTGTTAAAATTATAGCTTTAATGAGGTCTTTCTACATTAGTTTCAGTTATAAAGTATGTATATGTGTACATATAGTATGTATATTTACAGTACAGTATGTTGTGTTTGTTGACATGTTTTCAGGTGGAAGCAGAATTTGTGAGGATTACTACTGCTCCACTTGTTCCAAGGCTTTTTGCACAACTTGACCAATACACTGACCAGCTCATAAAAGTCTTCAAGAAAAAGGAGGCGTTGCAGGAAGAAAATTAGACAAACTTTGGCCCCAGCCACAAAGGTGCGTTATTCTGTTGGTAGCAAAATATTATGGCTAATAAGATCACTTTCAAATTTAAACAGCTAGTGTATGGTAGCTGCACAGTGTACTTACATTTCTATTAAGCAAGACAAAGTTTGGTACTCAAAACTTTGGAAAATTAAAATTACCTAAACATAAGTAAAATCTGATCCCTCAATTTCGGGTTAAACCATAAGTGAATGTTTTTATGTTAAAGATCAGTTTTTGAATGCAAAAAAGATGATGTATTAGTTTGTCTATACCTCCATTATGGACATATATAATGTGGTGGAAACCCTACCCAACAGGTTAACTATTCATGTCCATGTGATGATTAGTTGGTCTTGTGTACATGTCTATCTGTGCAGTGAATATGTCATCATTTTGCGTATAATGTGAGTTTGTGTCATCCTAAAGTATATCTGTTTTCTCTTCCTGTATCTCTGCCACTCTCTACAGAAGGAAACTATTGAAAAGGGGAGGGAGTGTGTCCTCAGGGCACTACCTTTTTACCTGAATGAAGACCCAACCATCCTCTTCAAAGAATAATTGGTTGGTAATTTTAGTTTAGTTTTTATCTGTATTAAACCAAATTTTGAATAACTAATGTTGTTGCATGTTGTAGTGTTGTTGTTGTTGTTGTAATTTGCATGGAACCTGTTTAAATGTTTTGGGAATCTTCTTGTATATCCAAACTATTTATATTTATTGTTGAGTCTGTAGTCTAAAATAGTAGCGCACTGGGGTGCATGTTCCTAATATTGTGTTTACTTCATTAAAGGGTAGCTTTGGCTCTTTTTTTTTTCTTTTTTTTTTTTTAATTTAACTGGACGCCATTTTTTTCTTTGTTTTTGTGTCTAAGCTACAGCTACAGCTGTTCAGAGGAGCTGGAACAAATTACCCTTGCTATCTTCACCATCGAAAAAGCTGATGTCAGCACTCCTCCAGCCGATGTGGGTATAACCATCTAGGGTGTTCTGCATGACCTGGAAAACATGGCCTCTGCATGTGCACTCTTAATGGGTGGGATATACTGTATGCACTGAATCGCAGTTAACCTCGAGACTGAAAGCTTTCTTTGAAGTACTTCAGAAGCTCTTCCTTCATCTGTATGTCAGCAGACTCTTGACCAAGGTACAGATACTCAAGAATAAACTGAATGAATAAGCCAATCCTTAATTTGGATGATGAATGTTCTGTCAGATGGACAGAAGTTTTTCAGAGGCTGAATGGGAATAAAACGGTAATTTGTTGAAAATGACAGATAAAGGAAAATTACATGTAAGAGAAATTTAGAAAATTTTGAAAAGTTTGTAAACTACTACAATTTGAGAGATTTTACTCTTGGGGAGGGGGGCTAGTAAGAGACAATCAAAAGTGTTGAGATTTAAAGGATTTAATTGAGAGATGATACTGCACCAGAAATGTTGAAGGGTGGTGTGTATATTAGCGTTCAAGGTATATTGTTATGAGGTGGAAATATGTTCATATTCTGTTTGTGTTACATTGTGTGCATTGTAAAGGTAATTGCAATACATACTAAGAATAAGGGTTAGTTAGGAATGCAGGATGAATGTATATTTTGCGGACTTTTAAAGCGAACAATTGTTTCCATGTTAAAATGTTTACAACCCAAGTTTTTGCCCAAACACTGGTAAAATAAACGTTGAGGGTGGCAAGTGTTAAATGGTTACTGTTGTGCTGTTGCAAAAAACTGAACGCTGACAAGCTGTTTTATTGTTAGACCATAATGCTGGCATGTTTTATTTAAGTTTTATTTGGGATGGTGATATAATTTTCTTTGATTGCTAATATCAGTGGACTATTTATTGTTATTATTATTATTATTACAACATTAATTTTTTTTTAATTGTGGCTGTTGAGGTGGACACTTCACTTTGCATTGTTAAAGGAAAGCACTTCATTGGTGTTGTGTTATTGTACTGACCCTAAGCAATCATTGCAAATAGCAACTTTGCTATCCATTTTAGACACTAGAAGAAAAAACACTCCACAGACTTTACTAGCATCACATGTGCATAACTCAAGTGTCATCTTATCAACATGTTATGTGGTCTTCAATGTTTTTTTTCTTCTATTTCTGGCAGATACAGACATTTAATTTAAAGTCCTGATGTTGCATCTGTCTACATACTGTTCGTTACTAACCCTAATGACCTGTTGTGTTTTATTTTGGACTGGGTTTACACAAATGCTCACTGAATGTGTTGGCAATAAACGAAATTTAAAAAAATAAGTTGGATGTACTTAATTCATTTGTGTGGAACCTGTTGACAAAATAGATTTATGTAAAACTAATTAGTAAAGCACAAGGTGGCTGAAAATATAATATTTGAATTAATCTAACTTAAATTTAACATTTTACTGCCACAAATAAGAAATGTGTTGAAGTAACTAATCTAAACTATCTAACCTGTAAATATATCATTTATGTTCATACAACATAATTTGATTTAGGTAGTCTTAAATATCTCTTGTTGATCTTAAGTAGTTTTTTTAAATTAGATGAAATAAAGATTTTTGCTTTAAACTAACACAATGCAATTTCGTGGAACCTGTTGACAAAATAATTTTAATTAAAGTCAACGTTTCATTTTTTTGAGTGTACTGCAAGCTAACAAGATAAAACTTTCAAATGTACAAATTATCGTACCATTTTTACACAAAACAAAAGATAATAATTATTTTATCGTCACTCATACTTACGGACATATCTTGTCCAAGGAAACAACATTTTAAGGTCCGTATCAGCTTAGAACAATAACATTTCGGCATCACTTTCCGCCATCTTTGATTTTTTCACGTTATATTTTTTTCCTTTCCCAAAGTAGTCAAACCCATATTACAAAGCAGCCACTAGAGGGAGCTCTAGGGCAGTTTACAACCATAATATCCAGTTTACCTTATAAAAGGCAGAACACAAATGTAAGTGTTTCTAAAGATTTTTAATGAAATTTATATTTTAAGAAGCAGATTTTAGTTTTGTTAAAACATTTTATATTTACATATTTTCGATAACAGAATTAAATCTTTCTGACATTAAAGCTTATTCTTACTATTAAGACATTTTAAGAATATGCTGGAACCCTGTCATTGTGTTATGCACTTTAGCTCAACAAAAGCTATACCTGACTGAGTTGCAGACTGCTGGCTCTGGCTGTGACAAGGTAGATGGGGCAGGAGGGACGGGCATCATTTGGTCTTTTTCGTTTTCGATGATGGTGGCACATTCTCCAGTCAAATGCTTCACTGCAGCTTGAGCATTGGTTTGAATGCAAAATCCCCGAGGATTGAATCTTGGATCAAGCAGCGTAGCAATGGCCATTACACTGATTATTTCCAGGGGAAAGAAACAGTCACCTAGCATTCTTGTGAGGTTGATGCAGAGCTGGTATACATATACATATATATACAAAAAACTTGAATTTTACAATGTTTATTTATCGGCCACAACAACGGGGTGTCCAAATTCAGAGGCTGCGTCCACCTGAGGACCCGGCCTTCGCGATCTAAGTGGTCCTCCTAAAGCCAGGTAGACCGGAAATGAGTGACTGTGAAATTGGACGGTCTAGCCTTCAGAATTACGTCACCATCTGCTCCTTGCTGTCTAAAATATAACCGGACGCTGGCGTAAATTTTCTACCATCTCACACTTCTGTTTAATCAGATGGAGCTGCAATTTGCTTGGAAACCTGGGAACGGCGTGGCTTCTGGGTTCAGCGCTGACATCCGTCAGCATTTCGGCTAAGTCGCCCGGCCTGTAGGCCCGTTTCAGAGTGACGTGAGAGGAGCTGTGAGTTCGGCTGGTGGTCGACCCCGCTGGTTTTCGCTGAAGTGGTGGATGGACGGAGTTACTTCATGACTGAATTTAGCGGAGATAAGACAACTGGATGGATCGACGTGGCAGATCGTATGTCGGGTGGCGAGAAAACTGCTAGAGGGTCGTCAGCATTCGGTCTCTCGAAAGCGTCGCCGTCGCGTTCGGTGTGTTTCTTGGATTGCCGGAGGAAAAGTGATGGACGCAGAGCTTGAGTAGTTGTTCATCTGACGCGCTGATGGACGAGAGGACGATTGTAGTGAATGGAAGGGTGAGTAAAATGATGTTACTCCTGTGAGAAAGCTGTGTTTAAAGGTATCCGCCGAGAATGGACCCTGTTTGCACGTAAACGAGAATGATCGGCTTGCAGAACTGGGGGAACCTATATGGGGCTTTGGAGCGTGATGTCACGGGAGGGGGTGTGACCGTCGAGGCGCCATTTTAGCAGGCCAAACAAAGGGCTAAAGGAGCAAAAGCACACGGATAGCATCACCAATGGTACACACTTGCTGTGTTGTCGATTGTAATGTTAGATTGCACGATCGGGAACGGAATAAGCTGGAAAATGGGCTCTCTTTTTATCGTTTCCTCACCTGGAAGCAACGTGAGGGAGCTTATGTATCGGATGTTACCAAAAAGACATCTAGCCTGGATAGCAGCTGTGAGACGAGCTGATATCCAGTTCTCTACCATCCACAGATATCTGTTGGTGTGCTCCAGACATTTTCATTCAGGTAGGTTCTAAACAAGTTCATATTACTCTTTATAGCCTATTAGTTTTATTTTCAATGCACTCTGCGGTCATAGCAAATTAGAACAAACATCCTAATGAGTGATTTTGTAGATATACGTTCTATTTATAGAGTTGCTAATTGTTTTTCATTATTGCAGGCAAATCAGCCTATGAAATGAATGAAACAAATTATGACTGGGTTCCAACGCTACACATGGGGCACTACGAAATCCCTGCTTCAAACCACATGCTACATACCACCATGCCAAACAGATTACTTGGTGAAGAGGTGACCCTTCTAGATGGTGAAGGTTTGCTGCGTTTTGGTGAACATTGGTGCCCTAGTGTGGTAGTAAATCCAGGGGAAAATGCTCTTGTTAAATACTCTTAAAAGTCTTGTGCTGTATATGTAGTGATAAGTTTTCAAAGGAGACAGTAAATTACAGAATGCTAGTAGTGGGTGATATTATTTGAATGCTGTCATGATTTTATGTGAACATTTTGTCATTTGTAAACTATACATGACATTGATTCTAAATTGTAACTGATGTGATGTTCTACAAAGTAGAAAATGTATTTGTTTCTTTATTCAACTTTTTAAACAGTGGTACTTAGTAAGTACATATTCAGTAAATGCAAAGTTTTTACATGGCAATGCACTTCAGGCATAAATGTAGACCCCCTAAATAAAACATTATGGGTTATTCAGAACAGAACTATGCTTGGAGAAATATTTTCCCATCAGTTCAGACAACTCCTCCACAGTAGCAGGTGGAATTTTTCTTTTCTGAGGATGACTTCTTTTACCTGTCACTACAGATGGTCTGTTTATGTTTTGATTGAGAGCCTTTTTTGGGGGTAGCTGAAGAGGAGAAGTCTATCTTATGGCCAACCTCTGGCTGTATCTTGGTCGTATTACCCAGCAAAACCCAGTATGCAGGTTCATCTGTAACAGTCCTTGTGCCACGGATCAACACTGTTGCTTCTACTTTAAACAGAAGAGCAGTGACATGGCTGCAGGTCTCCACGACTCCGGCCATACAGGTGCAGTGGGCGGCTTCAACCTTCCCTGTGATGCTCACAGTGACCCATGGCTGCAATGCTGGTTCATTCAGTCTTTGAGAGTGCAGTACCTGAAACACACACAGACGAAGTTAATTTAAAGACAAGAACTTTAATCAGCCAAGACCGACATAAATGTGTTTTATCTACTTTCAAATCCATTTATCATAAATGTAACAAATAAAGTGTTTAGAAAGTTGGCACATACATGCAATTTTTTATCTTTTTATGCATCCATCTAAAGAACGCTGCATGATATATTTTAAATCTGCCTGTTTTTTTGTTTGTTTTTTTAAATCTGCCAGCAAAAAGTGAACCTAAAGTATGTAATGCAAGGATGTAATCACTTTCAAGAGGGACATAAAATTCGACTTTAAGTGACAATTATGAATCACTTAATGTGATAAGGAGATTCTGCAGGTCATTAATCAATGTATAAAACCAAAATAGAATGTATTTTTAGTGACACAGGACACAAACACGGAAGCAAGATGTGTAATTAGGATTAATTATAATAAATATGAATTCATTAGTGCAATTTCTTTAACCATAGAGAATAACTAAATGCTTCAGGACAATGTCACATCAATGCACTGAACTCACTATTTTATCCATCTAACAGAGCCTCCACATGTTCTCACTGTAATTTCCCCTCATGAATTAATTTATGCTTGCACTAATCTGAATGTTCGGAGGGAAATCAAACGCATTTTACTCGCAGTACTCAAGCTGACTTAACCTTGTTTGAATGACGGCATATTCACAACGTAGAGTCTAAAAATAGCCAAAACTTGTACCCAACCACTGGTGAATTGGATGTGCGCTTCCAGAGATTTATCATTTAGAAAGTGGTTCGCCGTGTATGCGCTGACTCCACAGGTACGAGAATATATCAGGCTAAGTCAATAGCGGTTGGTCTTCAGGGTTTCTACTCCACTGCCGTATTTCATACGGGTCCACATTTCCAATGCACACTATGTTTTGCAAGTACCGTCTCTTTGCATCCGGACGCAATCTGTCTCTATACTGTCCTTTTTCTTTTGAGCTGCTTTTAAGTATGGTTTGTAGCAATCTTCCTTCCAACACAGTGTGTTTGTTTTGATTTGCGGCCTGCTAAAATGGTGCCGCACTCTTACAATGCATTGCAGCGTGACGTCAACTCCAAAGCCTTATATATGACAGCCGGAAGGAGAGTGTTTGGAGGCGTGATCCTGCTCCTGAAATTCCGATACATAATCTCCAATGGATGCCCCACTCCTCCTTCAAAGCCTTTTTCACCTCAGCAATATTTTCTGCTGTATGGGTCTTTGGAAAATGTCCCACTCTTAGCAACACTGTAGACAGTGTATCTTGATCATTAACAAAATGACACGTCACAGCCAAGTATGCATCCATATGAATGGATGTCCACATGTCACTGGTGAGACTGACAGCTGTAGCCTTCTCCACTTCTCTCTTCGCTTTCTCCTTTTCCTCCTTAAACTTTTCCACCTGCATTTCCTTTAGAGATTATATGATGGGGATTAAGTAGTCTGGCTTCAAGACCACCTGCTGTCTGGTCTGAGTGGGCTTCGTGTTCATGATCCCTTCAATACAAAAACATTTGAATATGAGTATAAAAATGTGCTTAACCTGTCTTGTATAACTTGATTAGGCTTTAATACCATTATTCACAGGTAGTTCAATTGTCATTATGTGTTGTGGGATCAAGTGAATGGGTCTCCCATCTTACCATTAGCCTGCTGACATTTCATAAGAAGAGCAAGAACCACCAACCAGTGAATCCTCTCACACAAAAAGTGAAGGTCAAAAACAATTAGTGAAATGTTGTGCAAGTGATGTGAGACATGAATGAATGAGTGACAGCTGACAGAACCTTGATGTTGAGTTGATACAGCTTGATGTCATATAAAGCATACAGTATGATGTCATGTATGCATCATACTATCATACTCCAGTTAGATGTCATTTATGTTATACAGCCTGATCAAGCTGTATGCATGTATGTCGCTACGTCGGCTGCTGCAGCTACTCCGGCTGCCCCAGTAGCCTCCGCTATGTCTCTGGATAAACTTTTGCCTACACCTGAGGCCTTTTCTGGGGAAACGGGGAAGTGTGCAGGATTTTTGTTGCAGTGCTCCATGCAGTCTTTCAAGCTCTAGTGAATGATGTGTTGAGAGATTTCATTCACCGATGTCCATTCGTGTACCTTGATGACATTCTCATTTTTTCTAAGTCCCAGGCTGAGCACAAAAATCACGTGAGGCAGATCCTTCAGCACCTCCTGGAGAACAGGCTGTTAGTGAAGGGTGAGAAATGCAAGTTTCATGTTGACACTGTGGCTTTTTGTGGCTTTAGGTTACATCATCACTTGAGGGGATCTGAAACCTGACCCGGAGAAGGTCTGAGCCGTGGTGGACTGGCCTCAACCTCCTAACCGTCTACAACTCCAGCATTTTCTAGGATTTGCCAACTTCTATCAGCGTTTCATCAAAGACTACAGTAAGATCGCTTCACCACTCACCAGACTCACCTCTCCAAAGGTTCCTTTTCAGTGGGATTCGCCCACACAGGAGGCCTTTTCCCGTCAGCCTAACCTCAAGCAGCAGTTTGTGATGGAAGTGGACACATCGGACATGGGGGCGGGAGCGGTACTATCCCAGCAATTTGAAGGTAAACTTCACCCATGTGCCTTTTTTCTCGTCACCTCTCTTCCGCAGAACAAAATTATGGCATTGGAGACAGGGAGTTGCTAGCGGTCAAACTGGCCCTGGAGGAATGGAGGCACTGGCTAGAGGACGCAGAACATCCTTTCATCGTGTGGACCGACCATAAGAACTTGGAATACATCCGGTCCGCCAAACACCTAAACTCCCGGCAAATTTGGGCTCTTTTCTTCGCTAGATTTAATTTCTCTATTACCTACAGACCAGGGTCCCGTAATGTGAAGCCCGATGCGCTCTCCCACCAGTTTACTAGCACTGAGGGATGCTCTGATCCTGAACCAGTTCTTCCGGCCACCTGTGTAGTTGGAGCTGTCACATGGGAAATCGAAACCCTCGTTCGGGAAGCCCAGGGCACTGACCCAGGATCGGCGTCAGAAAGAATCATTTCTGAAAACTAAAATGAAGAATCATTTCATTTTAGTTTTCATACAGCTATCCATACCCAATAGTCAAAGTTATAAAGATCAGACATAAAAAAAGAAGAATTTATCTAATGAAATACATGCAACTTAACTTATTACACTTATCTGAACACCTTTTATTCCTTTATGCCTTTTCAAAGTCACAATGTGGCCTGATCCAATCTTATAGTCAACCAGTGGATAAGTATCAAGGGGTTCACAGAGTGAAATGAGAGTGAATATTCTTGTGGATACTGGGTTGAGCTCAAAAGCTCTGTAGTGCTCTCTGTACCAGCCACCAAGCTCTCTGACAATGTAGAATATGCTGTGGTACAATACAGATATGGTTTTTCAGTATTCTGGCAATCCACCTGCTGCCCTGTGGGCCAGTATCAATCCCTTTCTATAAGTTATGCCCTTTAATGTCACACACTGTGCAAGGTCGACCTCTAGAATGTCAGGGAATATGTACCTAGTGACTTTAGCTATCTCCTCTTTAAGCAAATCCACTAGAAAAGCTGATACAGCTGAGACCTCTAATTCAGACTTGCCAAGAGATGGGGAGTTTAGATGGCAAGCTATCATCATCTGATGTTTTGACTTCTGTAATCATAAAGGTAAAAATGCCACCATCACAAAAAACATTAATTTTAATTGAAAAATGTATTCTGGACCAGAAGAGCATTAATGGTTTCTTTAAAGTACCAATCTTTCCCTCATTTATACATGATGTTTTGAGAAGCAGCTCACATATGTTCCACACAAAGTAGAAAATAAAAGGGGGGGGGATAACTTTTGTTAGGACAATATTGGAAAATTTGCAATACATCACTTAATAAGACATACTTTGTTGAACAAACTTATCTCTTTCTAGATATCTGCTGTATTATTTGGGCTTGACCAATAGAATAGTCAAGTAAGTGACACTTCACCTTAAACAATGACTAAAAGGAAAGATGATTTGGCATTTATGGGCACAGGTTCTTAAACCCACGTCTAAGGTGGCAGGATCCTTATTATAACTTGAGTGTGTGTCAGCAGCCAGAATTAAGGTATGGCACTGTGGCGCTCCCAGCTTCTTAAACTCTGACGGTTACAGCCAGACTTATTAGCCACTGTAGCCATAACTAGCACGAGTAACACAAACACTATTGCGCTCTCTCAGTGACGTTTTAGCTTGCTAAGCTATGTGCAATTTGTTACTATTTTTCAGTTTTAGCCACGTAGCTAATACCAACTTTAGCTAGCACTGTAAAAGAAAAAACAACAACATGTAGATGCATTACAGACTACTATTTATATAGCATGCACTACAATAATTCTGTGAAAACGTTACCATCTAAAACAAGTTTATTTAAATTACTTACCTTCTCAGTATGCCTGACTCAGTGCCAAAGGTTGCATGTGGCTGAACAGTCTTCCAGAATCTAGCGGTCAATTGCGCTCCTTAAATTATGTTGTTGTCTTATTGGATAAGACTCTAGGTCATATTATCCAATCATATTTAGTTGTTGTCTTTGAATATATTGCATTATTTCCAGTTGTGGTCAAACATGATTACAATGGTTTTAGTATTCTAATTTATTCACTTTAAATCAATGCAAGAAAAATTAGTAGTTTCAGTATTGTTTATAATCAAGTAAATGGTACTTTGTTCAATCATGTAAATAAGAGAAACATGAAAGGCTTGTGTAGCATAAACTAAATTCATTTGTGCAAATTCAAAAGCCTGCCAATTCCCATTTTTTCAGTGTAACCATTGTTGATCGTTTCTCCAAGGCAGCCCATTTTGTCGCCCTCCAGAAGCTTCCTACGGCCATAGAAACTGCCCAGTTACTTACTGGAGTCTTCAGACTCCACAGCATTCCAGCAGATATCGTCTCCGATAGACGACCCCAATTCACCTCCTGAGTTTGGAAGGAGTTCTGCATGCAGATTGGCGCCAAGGTTAGTCTTTCCTCTGGCTTTCACCCGCAGAGTAATGGACAGACAGAGTGGACCAACCAGGAGCTTAAAGCTGCTCTCCAGTGCATCGTCTCCCACAACCAGACCACCTGGAGTGAGCAACTCCCCTGGATTGAATACGCCCATAATTGCCTGACCTCATCCGCCACTGGACTGTCCCCATTCGAAGCCTCTGTGGGCTATCAACCAACTCTGTTCCCCGCCGTGGAAGGTGAGCACACTGTCCCTTCAGTACAACATCATTTCCGCAGGTGCCACCGGGTTTGGCATGCAACTTGAGCCGCCTTGCTGCGGACTATGGAACGTAATAAGTCTCTTACTGACCACCGCCGGGTTCCCGCCCCAGAGTTCGCTGCCGGGCAAAAGGTATGGCTCTCCACTCGCTTCGTGCCCATTCATGCTGAATCTAAGAAGCTTACCCCGACTGTTCCATTTGAAATTGAAGCCTTGGTCAATCCAGTGTCTGTCCATTTAAAGCTGCCCGCAACATGCGCATCCATAATGTTTTCCATGTCTCACAGGTCAAACCCGTGCTCTCCAGACTCTACATGCCCCGCCCGAGGACTTGCTGCTGAAATGTTGTGAGTGTGGTGTGTTGGTGCGCTGTGAGCACGAAGAGGAGTCCGGGGGAGGAGAAGTCCTGTGTGTGAATTACCCGTGTGTGTTTTCCCCTCACTGCCCTCGTGACCCCTGGAGACCCCAAATCCCTTTCCTTCACCTGTACATAGTGGCACTCGGTGTGAAGAGAATAAACTAACTGATTTCTGTGATTCTAGTCTGCGTCTGAGTCCCTCCTGTGCCCATGACAGTATGCATACGTGACATCAAGCTGTATGCATACATGACATCAAGTTGTATGTATGCATGACACCAAGCTGTATACTTTATAAGACATCAAGCTGTTTGCATACATGACATCAATCTTTATGCCTTATATGACATCAAGCTGTATGCCATATTGGTTATAAGCTAATTATTGGTTATAACCAATAATCAGGAAATAGAACAAAACCATGAATACATTCATGGTTTTGTTCTAGTCTAGTCTAGTTTTGTTTCCCCTTGTCTTGTTATGTATAATTATCCCAGCTGTGTCTTCCTCCTGTTTCTCATTCCCTGATTGCTCCTGTGTATATATAAGCCCTGAGTTTTCTCCTGCTTGCTACTGGTCCGTCTGTGTAATCTCCCTGTGTAACCTCTGTATGTCATTTTGTGAGTTGTGGTTTCAGATTCCTCCTATTACTTCCTCCAAACCATCAACGTGTCTTTTAGACCCTATTCCTACAAAACTGCTCAAAGAAGTCCTGCCATTAATTAATTCTTCGATCTTAAATATGATCAACTATCTCTAATAATCACCTATGTACCACAGGCCTTCAAGGTGGCTGTAGTTAAACCTTTACTCAAAAAGCCATCTCTAGACCCAGCAGTCTTAGCTAATTATATCTCCAACCTTCCTTTCATATCAAAAATCGTTGAAAGAGTAGTTGTCAAACAGCTAACAGATCATCTGCAGAGGAATGGCTTATTTGAAGTTTCAGTCAGGTTTCAGAGCTCATCACAGCACAGAAACAGCTTTAGTGAAGGTTACAAATGACCTTCTTATGGCCTCTGACAGTGGTCTAGTCTCTGTGCTTGTCCTGCTAGACCTCAGTGCAGCGTTCAATACTGTTGACCATAATATCCTATTAGAGCGATTAGAACATGGTGTAGGTATTACATGTACTGTACTGTACTGTACAGTGGTTTGTATCATATCTATCTACAGTGTTGGGGAGTAACGGAATACATGTACCGCCGTTACGTATTCAGAATACAAAATATGAGTAACTGTATTCCGTTACAGTTACCGTTTAAAAAGGTGGTATTCAGAATACAGTTACTTTGTTGAAATAAATGGAATACACGGCGGTACTTTCCTGTTTCATATTGTCGCGGGTCAGGACTGTTTGGGTTTGTTTGACAGCTACGTTCTGTTGTTCCAGGCGGCAGCGTTACGGTTGCCATGGTTACAGGGTGACGCTCTCTCTCTGCGTGTTTCCTGGGTGAGAGAGCGCTTTTTTGTTGTTGTTGTTGTGCTAAGCTAAAAGGCAGAATGCTACAGGCATGGCTCTAAAGCATGTAGCCTGATGGGCAGTGTAGTCCGTGCTGCAGGGAGAATGGACTACCATACCCGTTATGTGTCTGTGAGCGAGGGAGGGAGAGAAAGGAAAAGTCCGAGCTGTCACGGAGCAAAAACGGGAGCTGGAAGCATGTAAATATAATAATAACCACAGCAGCCAAGAAGAGTGCCTGACGAGCCCATTTGTAAGTAAGCTATTAAGACTCAACTGTACACTGTGTTCGTGTTTTCCTCCGGAAAAATAAGTTCCGTTGGAGAAGCCTTTCAACGCCTCTCTCTGTCTCCCGTAAGCAAAGTTGACCCAGACAACAAAGTAAAGCTATTTTTCGGCTACCAGCCCGACACGGAACCCACCGTATTAGCCAGAGGTCCCTTTACTACGTTTTGGAGCCGCGGACCTTCAGTAACAGTAATAAATCACAGCAATAGGACATTCATGTAGTTGTAAACAGCATGATAATATATTAAGTCTGTGAAGGTTCTCAGTCATCCAGGTCATCGTAGTGTCAGGAATAGAAATATTGTCCTGCTATTAGTTGCTGCTATTTTTATAATCATCATTAACATTTCAGTATTAATAGTGAGGTTGCATTCAGATGCATTCAGATGTTCAAATATATGGTTATAGCCTTTATTACAGGTCCAAAGAAGAACCATTTTAAAGGGTTGAGTTGAATCTATAATTTAAAAGTTATTAATGCTTTTATGATCTCTGTGTAGAGGGCAGAGACAGGAAAATACTCTCTGTGCCAAAATGAGACAGGAAACAAAACGCGTCTGCAGAGCATGTTTTGCAGAAGTGAAACTGAAGCCAGAAGTTTAAGTGCAAGGGTGTTTAGTATGCATTTATTGCGGATTAAGCCTTAAGCAGTTGTGGTAGATTGAAACAGTTGTTTATATATTTCACATATAAGTCAAGATCATTACACACAGGATGGCCTTAGCCTGGTTGGTTGCTTAAGTTGAGGTCAACTAAGGATCAGAAAAGCAGATGCAAACTCTGCACGCACAGACAGACAAATAGTGAGAGGTCATGACACGTACGCAGTACACAACATGCACGCGCCCTCGCACGTGTACGCACTCACACACACACCATAACAGGTCTATTTTGGTAGGGCAGAAATGCAGAAGTGTGCCGAAGTACTTAGAGGAAGTGCAACTGATGTTCCGGGGAGATAAGCGACAGCGAGAATGGAGACAGGAAGCATCAGCCGTCGACACGAAGATGATGTTCTATGTTAAAAGTCATTGTGGTTTTGGTGTGACGTAAATCTGCCTAGTAACAGAAAAGGGGCTGTACAATTCTTAACCCCATAAAACAGTTGTCTGAATATGAGAAAGACAGTTCAACACTGATTGGGTTGTTGAACTCACACATGTGTTCATTAAAATGCCGTCTAAATTGCACACGCCTGGATCTGTGGTTTTATGGATTCTTCTCTCAACTTTGAACCCTAACATTTGGGGGCTCGTTCCGGTGAGAGAGAGGAATGTTGGGGTTTTGGTGAGATCCGGGGTCCGTGGTAATTGGACGGGCAGACGGTAATCAGTGGTGAAAGTGAGCAGGCATTCCCGGGGCATTTAAAGGTAAGACACTGCCTGTTGAAATATATTTCAAAAGGTGTCACATTGGGCATGTCAAATTAAAAGTCTACTCACTGAAAATTACTGGTGAATGTCTGTTTTTTAATTTTGGTGAAGTTTTCATGAAGTTTACCGGGTGAAGTAATGATAATGAAGTATAAGTGACAGTACTGAGTAATGAGAATAAGTAAGTAATAAGTGAACTTAGAGTGATAGGGAATTTGGTCAATCTGTGGGTTAGAGTCCCATTGGTTATACAATCCTGAAGAAGTTTCTCGGAGGTGACGCTCCCTGCTGGGTAAAGACGTTTATCCTTCACCTACCCTGAAGAGTAGGGATAGTTTCGGGCAACATCCGAAGAGGACTGGGGAATCTCTAAAACTGTTGAGGATTGTCCTCAATCTTAATCCTGCTTGGTGTAGATTGTTGTTTCAAATTATTATATAAATTTTCTAGGACGACAGCGGCGTCTGTTAAGAAGCGCATTTTCTCGGAGGTAACGCTCCCTCCTGGATAAAGGCGTTTATCCTTGACCTACCCTGAAGAGTAGGGTTAGTACGGCACGACGAGCCGGGAAGGACTGGGGAATCTTCAAAATTGCTAGGAGTTAGAGTCTCCTATTTTTGCGCTTATTGGGTATGCTGGCAAATTAAGTTAGGTTTAGAGATCTGGACAGGACAGTCTGGGACCGCCCTGGTGAATTGAGCACAAAAGTCTGGGACTGATCGGTTGGAGCCGTTATGTTCTATTATCGAAATTACATAGGAGTTGAAAAGGCCTAAAAAAATCTGTGCAGTTGTAATTTAAGACGTCTGTAATATAAAATATGAGATCTATGAGTAGGATCAGTCTCTGTGTCAGTGATGCACAGCCGGATGTGCACTGATTGTGTGTGTAAATGCAAATGAGCAGCAGTGACGCGCAGAGAGGGTGGTTTCAGTTTTCGAGAGGACTGAGAGCTTTTGCTAAATGCCTGTATATAAGAGGTTGGTTTTGCTTATTATGAGAGTGTAAATACAGTGTGAATATATTAGTGTGGATGCATAGTAAATGACTGAATTTTGATAGATGTATATTTCGTGAGCCATAAATGTTGGTGTGTTTATTTTTTCAGTTATGTGTGTGGGGAGAAGCAGTGAGGATGATGAGAGGTTTCAGTTTTCTTTTCTTTTCTTTTGACTTGCTCTTTCTGATCATGGAAGGCATGTCCAAAATACTCGTATGAAAGCGTATTTCGAGTGATTTTAACTGTGTGAGTGCTGTCAGTATTTGATTTGAGTGACTCTGCGTGAGTTCTCTGAGTGAGAGAAAGGCAGTGCGTGTGAGACGATTTATGGCGTCTGAAAGAGGTGAGAACTTTTAAAGGTGTGTATGGAATAAAGGAGTGTGAAATATATTTCTTGGGTGATGAAAAAGTAGGATGTGCTAAAGTTTGAAAGTGTTTTTAATTCAAGAAAACAAAAACAAAGGAGTTAGATTAGTTTGAGGAACAGGAAATATTGCTCTGTGTATCGGGGCTGCAGCAACAGGAAATAGTGAACAGGAACTGTGCATGCCCATATATGGGAACTGAGTGTGTGCAGAAAGAACACAGAGAGACAGACGAGGAAATGGGAGCAAATGAAGCCTTTAAGAAAAAATGAATATAATACTAATTATATGGTCAATACAGGTGGGCGTCTTTCAACTTGGCAACCTTGAGTTCAGCAGCAGAAAAGTAGATTAAAAGAATTGGGAGAATAAGCCAGTTTTGGCTCGAAATTGTGCGGCTGGATCTCTCACTTTGTCCCTGAAGCGGAGAAGAAGTTCAAAGGACAGTCAATCGCCTGATGAAGACCGATAGAACATCGTGAACTTGAATACAGCAGGCAAACGGCAGTGCCACTGATCCATTAACCCTGATGACGACTGACGACCAGCAGCAGCATGTAAGAGTAATGTAACATGTACTGTGAAAATACAGGCTGGGCAGTTGAACAGTGGGATAAAGAATTGTGGAAGAGCACTGGACATTGAGTGATATTTTGCCATGCTGGGACTTAATCTGAAAGAAAGACTGTAAAGAAACAGAGAAGAAGACAACAGCTGAGTTGAGACTGTGTTTGCTGGAGCTTTGAAGCCCGAACAGGACATTGTGCAGAGAGGACCAGTGAGAGATGAAGCTGGACGAGTTTGACTGCGAGAATATAGGATATAATTGGATTGAAAATTGAAACCTGAACTCATGAATTGTTTAGGGATGTCCACCATAGCATAACAAAGAGGTAAACATTAGAAAAGGTAAGAATAATGAAAGAAATAATTGTCATTACCTTAATGAATAGAAAACACACATACAAATTGTTACATGTGAGATTATTTTTGAAATGAATCAGAAGTGAGATAGTTTGAATCTAAAGCTCAGTGGTGAAATGCATAAGTTAAATATGAATATATAGGATGCAATGAAGATGCAGCTTACGCTTAATTAAGAGGATCACCTGGCATGCAACGAAGAACACAAGCTTACACTCAATTAACATGAAAATGCAACAAGTAGAACGCTTACATTCATACACATGATATAAACATGACATAATTGGTATTTCTGACTAGAGACAGAGAAATGGGTCATTTAAGCACTTGTGGTAATAATGAAAATGTCTTAGTTTTGTTATTTTCAGGGGTAAAGCAGAACCGTACCAACTCTCCAGAGCAGCAGTCGGAAGAAAGGTAGAAGTTAACATCACTGGATAAGTTAAGGCAAGTTTCTGGTTGAATTGTTCACAGAATCATGTGTCCATGAACCTGGAAAACAGGCCCTAGCTCCTGGCTGAAGACTAGGAGTGCTTTATTTAAGGTGGGAAATCAAAACAGAGGGTTAGTAAGTCGGGGAAAAAGAAAACTGACTGCTTAACTGGAGAATTGGAAAGGTGTCTGACAGACTGTGAAGTCATAGATGCAAAATAACATATACCCATACACACACAAACAGAAAATGCATTAACCTTATAAAGACAAGCTCCTGAAGCTTAATGAACAGATATTGATTTAAAACCTGGCTAAGAACATAAGCATATGCAATGAAGATCTGCTTGCTGCTTGTATGAGTGAGAGAATGGTGTGAATGGTTAATACAATTGATGGAAAGATTTAAAATAGATGGAAAAAACAAAAGAAAAGTGTCTATAAGAGTGACTCAGGAGTGCTCTTGCACTGATTTATCAAAGTAAGTGATTAGTATAGAAAGAAAATGAAAATAATTCAATAACGTGATAAAGTTTAAACATGTATTCCTCTTGTTAAGTTGGCTGTTGAGCTGTGGGTTTATGCAAATTAGCTGGAGTGAGTGAGTGACAAAGACACTTCCTGTGTGTGTGTGTGTCGGAGGCTTTCGGTTCAGTTCAAGAGAGAGCAGTGGCTGTTGAAGAGTATTGGGAGAAATATATAATGGTAAAGTATCAGGATATTTGATTACGGTGGTCAGGTCTGTTCAGAGGGGCAGATTTGGACAGGAAATTTATAATTTAAGGATGATATGTGGTTGAAATTGGTTTTATCTTGTGCTGAATGAAAACGGTCTTTGATCTTTTGACGAGGTTTTCGGTGTGTTGAACGGGTGAAATTTAAGATTGTTGAAGATTTTTGAGGTTGTTGTTTTATTTTTAATAGAGGGAGTTTTGATAAACATGGACATGTCTAAAAGGGCCCATAGTTTTTATAACAGTGCACTTAGAAAAAACCTGTCAGGTGATTTTGTTTTGTACTTTGAGGAGCTAATAATCAGCTCTCTTTTTCATTTTGTTCTAAGCAGGCCTGGAAGAGAGTGAGCGGACGGGCGCTGACAAAATTACCAAGTACGAAAATCAGGTGGGCTTTACAGAATTATAATTGATTACAATCAGAGACTGATTGGCGGCAAGTCTCTGTCTAAAAATGGATTGTATCGATTCAATCCAGTCAAAAGTATAGAGAACTATTTTCCTAAACAGGAAAACGAAATAAAACGAATGATAGAGCTCATTTTGCTGATGTGGAGCATCTGATGGCGTGCGCAGGAGGCTGCAGATCAGCAAAATATATCATGTGAATGCATGTGAGTGAATGTGAGTGACTGGACTAAGGTGGGAATGAATAAATGTGGACAAATTTACCATGTGAGGAAAAGAAAGAGGATGCTTTGTTTTGCTTTTGCCATAGGCAGGACAAGTGGGAGACTTAAATCTGGGGAGGCTGATTTTGGGATGCTGATGTTTGCTTTGAGAAAATTTCTTTTACGGGGTTAGATTATGGGATTACATTATATTGTTGGGAGAATGCTAAATGCTAAAAGGAAACATTGTTTGATGAGATTCAAGTTACCATTAACTGAGGTAACTCAGGATTAATAACTGTTCTGTTCAAGTTTATTTTTTGTCATGACACAGACTGGATCATAAAGGGAGAGTATGAAATGTAAAGTACAGGTTTTGTTTTCAGGAAATTCCAAGGATCCAGACCTTGCATGGAGCAACGAGTTGGAGAAGATTTGACATGATGATTAAATTGATTTTGTTCCTTAAACACAGGTTTTCAGGGCTGAAGCAAAACACCGGAGAGGAGAATTGCTGGCGGTTCTGGGAAATGAAATGACTAACCTTTTTCCTTTTAATTTGTTAAGCTTGGGTGGAGCATGTTGAGTTTTTGCCACATGAGATGTGTCAAAAAAGAGAGGGATTTAAGATTTAATTTGTTTAATGTGAAAGGGGTTTTACTAGGATTTTATAATGATTGGGGTTGTTTGATAATCTAGATACAGTAAAACTGAGGCGGAGATTGTTAATTCTAAAGAAAGGAGTAAAATGAACTGAATTCTGTTTAGAAGATAAATTGCTGGGGTTAAAAAGAAGTTGTACACCAAATTTAAAAGGGAAACTGTGGGAATAAAGGATATGCTTTGGGGAAAATAGTGAAGATTTTATGAGTAGAAAATGTGGGATTTCTTTTTGATTTTTAGGATAAGTTGTAACAGTGACATAATGCTAGAATGTTGTTATAAGGTAGGCTTTAGGGTAGAGGAGAGCTTTTATGAGGATGTTAAAAGTCTCGCTGACTCAAATGAATAATATTGGAGATTATATATGTAGAAATGATTTTCATACACATTGCATTTTTGTGCCTTTGACGGAGTTGTGGCTCAGAGAGTCGTCTCTTGAGGGTCATAAACTTTTGGTTAACGTTATGATTAGCCAATCTACTGTGAGAATGACCTGAGTTTAGAAGGATTGCACACGCTTACAGACATACAGAGTTCATCAACACACATGACAGTATTGATTTGAGGCCTAGGGCCTGAAATTCCTTTAGCTTTTAACTGAATTTGAGTTGGCCCAATAACAAATGACAGAAAGAGGAACTGAATAGGAGTTTTGCTTGTAACTAAACTGAGTGACATATAAAATATTGAGATAACAGATGCAGCTCTAACTTAGTCCTCTTATATAAAAAGCAGTTACAGAATACAGAAATACAGAAAACAGAAGCAAAGGGAGAAAGCTTATCTATGTTGGTTAAGTCTGATAAAGTTTAAGTTAGAGGGAGGCATTACATTAAAAGCAGCAAAATGAAATAAAATGATATATTCAAACAGGTTATTACCCAGAAAATGGGAGTTCAAAATACTGTTAGAGTTCAGTTTTTAGCTATGATGAAGTTTATCTAGAAGCAATTAACTAGGTGCTTACACTTAGTGATTAAAGTGGTTGTTTTTCTTTGATCCTTTTAGTAGAATAAGCCGTTATAATGATTTTATGATGATTTTGCTGGTGAGAGGTGACTTTAGATGAGAGGCACTTGCAGCAGCAGGGACAGTTTTGTGCACAGGATGTTGATGATCAGATAAGGAAAAACAGGAAACGTATGACAGCAGTGCTGTAAGACTGTTAGAAAGCTGTAGATTGAGATGAGTGATGTTTAAGATTATATAGGAATAAAAGTCAAAACCAAATACGAAATTAGGTTCATGTTTTGAGAACAATCGAGGAACAGAGTAACTTAGAGCATAGTAGGGAGAAAGTGTTTTGTTTCCTTTGCAGGTGGCCAGATTTCCACTAGAGTGGGACCCAGAAGAGGAGCAGAGACCACTTAAGCATGAAGTGTTCTCAAGTGGGAGCGGGCATTTATAACTAAGACCACCTAGATGACATGAGGTTGTCTGATTTGTTAAGTCACAGGATGTCAAGAGAGGGTCAGAGCTAAGAACAGTGATCCTAAATGTCCATGATGTCTGGGATGGACAGGGGAGCAGCTGAATGGGCCAAGGAGTGACCCAACACACAGTATGGTGACCTCTTGTGGTCAAGAGGTCAAGAGTGGGAGTGTCAGGAATAGAAATATTGTCCTGCTATTAGTTGCTGCTATTTTTATAATCATCATTAACATTTCAGTATTAATAGTGAGGTTGCATTCAGATGCATTCAGATGTTCAAATATATGGTTATAGCCTTTATTACAGGTCCAAGAAGAACCATTTTAAAGGGTTGAGTTGAATCTATAATTTAAAAGTTATTAATGCTTTTATGATCTCTGTGTAGAGGGCAGAGACAGGAAAATACTCTCTGTGCCAAAATGAGACAGGAAACAAAACGCGTCTGCAGAGCATGTTTTGCAGAAGTGAAACTGAAGCCAGAAGTTTAAGTGCAAGGGTGTTTAGTATGCATTTATTGCGGATTAAGCCTTAAGCAGTTGTGGTAGATTGAAACAGTTGTTTATATATTTCACATATAAGTCAAGATCATTACACACAGGATGGCCTTAGCCTGGTTGGTTGCTTAAGTTGAGGTCAACTAAGGTTCAGAAAGCAGATGCAAACTCTGCACGTACACACAGACAAATAGTGAGAGGTCATGACACGCACGTAGCATACACTGCAGACACATACACACAGAAATGCAGAAGTGTGCCGACGTACTTAGAGGAAGTGCACCAGACGAGCGACAGCGAAGAGGGAAGCACCGACCGAAGACAATGTTTTTAGAGTAATGTTAAAGGTCAGGGAACATTTTGTGGTTTGGATTGACGTAAGCTGTACTATTGTCTATTTTTGTAAAAGAGGGGGGCTTTGTTATTGTACCCATATAAAACCTTGTCTCATGATTGTAAGTTCAGTTCAACACTGATTGGGTTGTTGAACTCACACATGTGTTCATTAAAATGCCGTCTAAATTGCACACGCCTGGATCTGTGGTTTTTATGGATTCTTCTCTCAACATTGAACCCTAACAGTAGTCAAAGGAGTTTGCAAAGAAAAGCGTCGTTTCAAGCAACTTAAAGAAGATAATATATTAAGTATTCCAAAGTATTCAGAATACGTTACTCTCATTGAGTAACGTAACGGAATACGTTACAGAATACATTTTGGGGCATGTATTCAGTATTCTGTAGTGGAATACATTTTAAAAGTAACCTTCCCAACACTGTCTATCTAATAGACTCCAATTTGTACATGTAAATGGAGAGTCCTCTTCACACACTAAGGTCAATTATGGTGTTCCACAGGGTTCAGTGCTAGGACCAATTCTGTTTACATTATACATGCTTCCCTTAGGCAGCATCATTAGAAGACATAGCATACATTTTCACTGCTATGCAGATGACACACAGCTCTATCTATCCATGAAGCCAGGTAACACACACCAATTAGTTAAACTGCAGGAATGTCTTATAGACATAAAGACCTGGATGGCCGCTAACTTTCTGCTTCTTAATTCAGATCAAACTGAGGTTATTGTACTTGGCCCTGAAAATCTTAGAAATATGGTATCTAACCAGATTCTTACTCTGGATGGCATTACCTTGGCCTCCAGTAACACTGTGAGGAACCATGGAGTCATTTTTGACCAAGACATGTCCTTCATGCACATATTAAACAAATATGTAAGACTGCTTTCTTCCATTTGCGCAACATCTCTAAAATTAGAAATATCCTGTCTCAGAGTGATGCTGAAAAATTAGTTCATGCATTTATTACTTCCAGGCTGGACTACTGTAATTCATTATTATCAGGATGTCCTAAAAACTCGCTGAAAAGCCTTCAGCTAATCCAAATTGCTGCAGCAAGAGTACTGACAGGGACTAGAAAGAGAGAGCATATTTCTCCTGTTTTGGCTTCCCTTCATTGGCTTCCTGTTAAATCCAGAATTCAAAATCCTGCTCCTCACATACAAGGTCTTAAATAATCAGGCACCATCTTATCTTAATGACCTTGTAGTACCATATCACCCTATTAGAGCACTTCGCTCTCGCACTGCAGGCCTACTTGTTGTTCCTAGAGTATTCAAAAGTAGAATGGGAGGGAGAGCCTTCAGTTTTCAGGCCCCTCTTCTGTGGAACCAGCTTCCAGTTTGGATTCGGGAGACAGACACTATCTCTACTTTCAAGATTAGGCTTAAAACTTTCCTTTTTGCTAAAGCATATAGTTAGGGTTGGACCAGGTGACCCTGATTCCTCCCTTAGTTATGCTGCAATAGACGTAGGCTGCCGGGGATGCATTGAGTTTTTCCTTTCCAGTCACCTTGCTCACTCAGTATGTGTTAATAGACCTCTCTGCATTGAATCATATCTGTTATTAACCTCTGTCTCTCTTTCACAGCATGTCTTTATCCTGTTTTCCTTCTCTCACCCCAACTGGTCGCAGCAGATGGCCGCCCCTCCCTGAGCCTGGTTCTGCCGGAGGTTTCTTCCTGTTAAAAGGGAGTTTTTCCTTCCCACTGTCGCCAAAGTGCTTGCTCATAGGGGGTCATATGATTGTTGGGTTTTTCTCTGTACCTATGAAGCGCCTTGAGGCGACTTTTGTTGTGTTTTGGCGCTATATAAATAAAATTGAATTGAATTGAATAGATTCGTTTGTAGGTTTTCCCAGTTTAGGTTCTTCGCAGTTCCTGTTTTCGCCATCGCTGCTTCAGTCTGTATCCTCACCTTGTGAAAATAAAGTTCGCTCACATCCAATCCAGTGCCTGCGTTTGGGTCCTTCTCTCACAAACTCCACATCTGCTGCCACAGCCGTGACAATGTTTCCCCCCACTTTTTCTGGAATAAGCTAATTTTTGAGCGATGTAACTCCCAAGTTCCGAAAGAGTGCATGGCACCTAGCTATAGTGGCCACTGTAGATCATACAAATATCAACGCAGCACACTCATGGACAGAGCATGGTCAGTGCTTTGGAAGTGGGTTATTTTCCTTTACAAACTCAAATATTTAGACAATAAACTGAAAAAAAGTTAAGATTTAGCATTCCTGTGAATCACTAAACTAATATTTAATTGTATAACCACTGTTTTTGAGAACTGCTTCAAATCTGTGATGCATGGAGTTGACCAACTTCTGGCACCTGTAAACCGGTACGCCAGCCCAGGATGATTTGGCAACCTTCCACAATTCCTCTGCATTTCTTGTTTTTTCCTCAGAAACAGCATTTTTGATGTTACCCCACAGGTTTTCTATTGGATTAAGGTCCGGGGATTGGGCCACTCCGTAACCTTAATTTTGTTGGTCTGGAACCCAGATGCTGCTCACTTACTGGTGTGTTTGGGGTCATTGTCTTGTTGAAACACCCATTTCAAGGGCATTTCCTCTTCAGCATAAGGCAGCATGACTTTTTCAAGTATTTTGATATAAACAAATTGATCCATGATCCCATATCATAATGCTTGCACCACCATGCTTCACGGTCTTCAGAGTGTACTGTGGCTTGAATTTAGGGTTTGGGGGTCGTCTGACAAACTGTCTGCAGCCCTTGGACCCAAAAAGAACAATCTTACTTTCATCAGTCCACAAAATGTTTCTCCATTTAATAATAATAATAATAATAATAATAATAATAATAATGGATTGCATTTAAATAGCGCTTTTCGAGACCCTCAAAGCACTTTACAATTCCACTATTCATTCACTCTCACATTCACACACTGGTGGAGGCAAGCTACAGATGTAGCCACCGCTGCCCTGGGGCAGACTGACAGAAGCGAGGCTGCCATATCGTGCCATCGGGGGTCTAATTTCACTGCAGGTGCAAACTTTGCACGTGACAAATAAAGGTTTGATTGATTGATTTGATTGATTTTCTTTCACGTCTCTTTGGTTTGGCTTTCCATGTTAAAGCAGTGGAGATCGTTTTAGCTGAGCAGCCTATCATTTTCTGCACTTCTTTATATGTTTTCCCCACTCCAATCAACGTTTTGATTAACGCACGCTGTTCTTCTGAACAATGTCTGGCATGACCCATGTTTCTCAGGTTTTCAGAGAGAATTGCGTGTACAACATGTGCTCGCATCATCGTTAATTATGGGCCACATGAATGATACCTGTTTCTTCACATAATAAATGACCTCACTGATTGGACTCCACACTGCTATTATTTTGAACATGCCCCTTTCACTTAATTATTCAATTACACAGACTCAGGTGCATTCATATCATGAATGTTGGGTTTGTTGGTTTCTCTGACTCCGCTACACCTACTGGTAAATTATTTCCCATGCAATAATATGATTTATACTAAAAAGACTGATTGATCTTGTTAGTCATGTTGGACTGCTCTTATTTTGAACACAACTGTATGTTGATGGCACCTGGGTCAATATCAAAACCCAAGAAGTAGAAGCCTTCACTCCCACATCACCTCAGTTGATAGAAACAAAGTTCGCCAGGGAAAATAGAAAGGATAATAGTTTGCGATTTCTGCACTGTGCTGTGCACATTAAGGAGATTGGAAACCTCAATGCTGACATTTACCAGAAGCCCACACACGCAGACCAGTACCTATTCTTTGACTCTCACCACCCTATGAAACACAAACTTGGAGTAATCAGGATCCTGCAACGTGAGTCAGAAAATGTGCCCTCTAAGCCAGAAGGGAAAGAAAAGCAACCGGGCATTCATGAAATCAACAAAGATGCACAGTAAAGAAGGTCAGACACCAACTAGGGAGAATCAGAAGGAGAAAAGGAACAAACATTTTCATCCCTTATACAGCAGGTTTCTCAGAGAAACTTAGGAGAATCTTCTGAGAGCACGACATCCCAGTGCACTTCAAACCCAGCCACATACTCAGACTCAAACTGGTTCACCCCAAGGACAAAACTCCCAAACACAAGCTTAACAACATAGTGTATGCTGTGTAGTTCAGACCTCTACACTGGAGAAACCAAACAGGAGTTCCACAAACGCATGGCACAACATAGAAGAGCCACCTCGACAGGACAAGACAGCTGTACATCTGCATCTAAAGTATAAAGGTCACTCTTTCAAGGATCATAATGTTCACATTTTGGACAGAGAAGACACATGTTTGAAAGAGTAGCCATCTATCCTCACTGTGAGCAACCATCCTTGATCAGAGGGGGTGGCTTATGACACCAGCGGTCCGCCATTTTCTTCTGCTTATTCGGGGCCGAGATCGAAGTTGCGGGGGCAGCAGCCCAAGCAGCGAAGCCAAGACCTCTCTCTCCCCAGCCACCTCCTCTAGCTTGTCCGTGGCAAACCAAGGCGTTCCCAGGCCAGCTGAGAGATATAATCTCTCCAGCGTGTCCTGGGTCTGCCCCAGGGCCTCCTCCTTTTTCCAGTTAAACAGTATTAAGCGTCTTGCAAGTAGCATGATGAATGCTATCGCATTTGCTTGGTGTGTTGATGCTGATGTATTCACCGGGACAACCCCAAATAAAGCCGTTGTAGAACTTGGTGTAATAGTCCTTTTACACATAAATGAAATTGTTCTAAAAACTGCCTCCCAAAAGGTTTGAAGTTTGGGGCAGAGCCAAAACATATGGCCAAGGTCAGCTGGGCCGCATCCACACCTGGTACATGATGAGTCTGCACCAGGGTACATCCTTGCTATTCTATTTAGAGATAAATGCAATCTGTGCAGTACCTTAAACTGTAGCAGGCCATGTCTGACGCAGATTGACGAGGAATGAATTCTTGTGATTGCAGCCTGCCAAGCCTCATCTGTGAAGGCTTCCCCCGGTTTTTCTTCCCATAGATTTTTCAAATGGCTAAGTGATGGAGACACCAAACCCTGAATCTTGCCATATATGGCTGACACTAGGCCCTTGTCCATTGGGTTCATGTCCAAACATTCATCAAGCCAATGTTCTGTACGTACTGATGCTTGTGGTGCTGCATACAAAATTGTAACCCAAGAACAGAAGACTGAGCCAAATCCAAACTTTTGTAATACAGTGAACAAAAAGTTATATTCTAGTCTATCAAACGCTTTTTGTGCGTCGAGAGAAATTAACACTTCAGGATTATTACGTTGATAGAGTATATTGAAGACACGTCGTATATTGCTGGATATCTGCCTGCCTGCTACAAAGCCCGTCTGATCCAGGTGAATAAGTTTTGGAAGAACACCTTCAAGTCTGCCAGGTAGAACTTTTGCCAGGGTCTTATAATCACAGCACAAGCAGGCTAACTGGACGGTACGACTCACATAGCAGTGGATCTTTAGATTTTTTTAAGTAGAAGTGTAATAGTTGCTTGTGTCATAGTTGTAGGTAAGGCCTTCTTATCTAAAACCTCCCTGAAGAGTTTTAATAGTAAGGGGACTAATTTAGATGCAAATGTCTTAAAAAACTCAATGGGAAATCCGTCTGGGCTGGGCAACTTACCAGATTTCAATTTCTTAATGGCCTCATTTATTTCTGATGTCGTAATGTCGTTCTCCAGTTTGGATTTATCTGGGCATAGCCAAATTACTGAAAAAGTCTTCCACTAAGGCTGCATCACAGGCTTCAGAAGTATACAAATGTTCATAAAATGACTTAAACTGACTATTAATATTGTTTGGGGTGGTAAGCATGTTCCCACCTTCATCCTTTATTGCTGTAATAAAATCCGCTGTGGCTGATCGCTTAAGTTGGTGGGACAAAAACAATAACAAAACAAAACGAAACGGTCTCAAAAGCAGACTGCTATCTTTCCAGTGATCCCAGTCCATCTTCTCAGTCTTCAAACTATTTAAATGCTTACCATGCTAGTCCACACCCGAACCAAAATGCAGAGTATTATTAGACCAAACTTTGGAATATCTAACCGGTAACAAGTGATATAACAACACATATCCCAAGCATAAACGGGACTCTGTAGAGTTTAATTGTCGTTATTATCTTGTACCTGTTTCAGCCATTCATAGTTACTCCAAACTATGTATTGTCAGCGCAAAAAAAAAAAAAAAAAAAAAAAACGGGGGGGAGAGCGAGTCCTGGCCCTGGACATATATCAAGCGCTCGTTAACTTCTTCAGAACAAACTCCTTTGCACATTTTGGGTCTTTAAAAGTCATTTCTTGTCCATCTGCAGTAGTAATCCTCAACGTTGCTGGAATCCTCAGCCCATAGCGGACTCCGTTGCAACTGTGAAGTAGATTCCTCACCTCGGTAAAGGCGGCACACTGTTTACTAACGGTTTGGGTGAAGTCCAGCAGTACGCGAATACGATCACCGTCTGCAGTTGTTATCACCCCAGCCTCGGCTGCCTTTCTGAGTAGTTCCTTTTCTGTGAAGTAATGACATTTCACTACAAATGCCCTCGGTGGCTGGTTATCTTGTGTTGACTTGGTGCGGAGGGTCCGGTGCGCCCTATCCAGAGTCGGCATTTTTCCAGACCAAGAGCATTTTTCAGCATTTCCGACACATATTCAGATCAGTGTTTTCGCTGCTCTTGTCCTCCTTTATCCCCATAACGCGGACGTTGCAGCGCCGTGACCTAGCCTCCAAATCCTCGCACCGGGCCTTTAGCAGGGCAAGCTCTTTTTTCACGCTGGACATGTCGGATTCCATAGCTGCTATAGAGTCGGAATTAGCAGTGACTCCCTTTTCCAACTCAGATGTGTGGCTTTCAGCCTTATCCAGTCTTTTATTGAGCCTCTTAATGACGTTACGCAGCTCCGTTTGGGTCTCTGCAGCCTTTTCATCTATTTTCTCCAGCAATTCTTGCTTCATTAATTGCAACTCCTTCAGGATTACCTGCTGCTCACCCGCAGTTGTCTCCGTGGCATTTGAGCATGCTAGGCTAGCTGGGCCAGCAGTTCCTTGAGAGGCCCTCGTGTCCTGCTTCATCTTGTTGGCTTGAATTTTTTGGGGCATATTGTCCATAGACCAGGATGGTTGTTTTCTAATATGTTGTTGCTCTCGTATGTGAAGTAATATCACATAATTTTTGCAGAGTAATATGGTAAATACAAAGGTTCGAGTGCAGAGCTCACAAACCAATGTCCTCATGTGACGCTGCATCAACCGGAAGTCCTTCTCACCCTATCTCTAAGGGAGAGGCCAGCCACCCTTAGGAGGAAGCCCATGTCTGCCGCTTGTATCCGTGATCTCATTCTTTCGGTCCCTACCCACAGCTCATGACCATAGGTGAGGGTAGGGACATAGCTTGACCAGTAAATTGAGAGCTTCCCTTTTACACACAGCTCTCATTTCACCATGACAGATGGTACAGACCGGTCTGTTGTTGTCAGGGCTCTGTGTGCGGGCAGGTGGAGATGAGGATCCAAATGCAGGACTCGGACACTGAATTGCAACTCAAAAAAAACCTCAGCTTTATCGCTGGTGATGAAACAAAACATGAACTGACAATGAACGACTAGAAACAGAAACACACAGGCACAATCTGAGGGTACGACGCGACAGAGAGCAAAGGAAAACACAGGACTTATATACACAGAGGAGTAATCAGGGAGTGAGAAACAGGAGGGAGACACAGCTGGGAGAAATTAGGTTAACGAGACAGGGGAGAAGTAAAACTGAACACACTGACATCAGACATGAACATGAACCTTCAAAGTAAAACAGGAAACAAGACACGGACTAGACAGATTGAGACAGACTTGACACTGAACTAAACCTGCAATAATAACAATAATCAAAACAGTATCACTAAATAATCAGAACATAAATCATAATCCAGAAAAACACCTGTGGTGATCTCAATAAGTTACATAGAATAGAATAGAATAGAATAGAATAGAATGCCTTTTTTTTGTCACTATGCACATGACATGCTGACAGGCTGGAAAAGAAAGGGGGGAGGGGGGGGGTGTATACAGTTCTGCAGCACTATACATATACATATACACATATGAGCAGTATTAAAAAAATATGAAAAGTATTCAAGAAATATCAAATGTACAAATGTACAATCGGAAAAAAATAAGTTGGGTTATATACTTACAGTGTGGGTACGTAAATTAAATATTGCACAGTGGTGATGGTAGTTGTGTATACTGTGTACAGAGAGCAGTTCAGGGTGGTTATGGCTTTTTGTTAAGAAACTATTTTTGAGTCTGTCAGTCTTTGTGCTGATGCACCCTGAGGGTTGAACCGGTCAACACCAGGGTGGGAGCTGTCTTTGATAATATTTGTTGCTCTGCTGAGGCAGCAGGAGGAATAAATGTCCATCAGGCAGGAGAGAGGGCAGCCAATGATCTTCTGTGCTGCCTTGACTACTCTCTGAAGCCTCACTCTATCTGACTTTGTGCAGCTGCCGTACCATACTGTGATGCAGTTCGCCAGCGGACGAGCGGTAGAAGGTCAGCACAGCAGGTGGTGCAGTTTGTACTTCCTGAGGACCTTCAGGAAGCGTAGCCATTGCTGGGCCTTCTTGACGACTGCTGTGATGTTGTCTGTCTGGGAGATGTCAGTAGAGATGAGGATGCCAAGAAACTAAAAGGTGTGGACCCTCTGCACACACTCACTGTTGATGTATAGGGGGACTAAGTTAGTGCTGTGCCTCCTGAAGTCGACGATAATCTCTTTGGTTTTTATATGATAGGCTGATTTATATGGTAGGGTGAGGCAAGGTCTCACAATGGTTTCACCCGAAATCTCTGTTGATAATGACTAAACACCCTCTTTTACACCTTCACTCATCTAATGAGGCATATGATCAATAGTGGAACGACTTTCTTAAAGGACAACTTCCACTATGTCTTAAATATCTGGGACTCTCCACCATTTGGTCTTGGAACTGAAGATGCTTCTCAAATTAGATGTGAAACATCTTCAAGAAACTGAAAGAAGTCCAGTTGCTTCTTAAAGCCACAAATACACAACAGTGCCAGTACAAATTAAAAGTTTTACTACTGTTTTCATTCACTGTCACCATTGCTGAGGCCGCTCCAACTTTTTGATTAAGAAATCTGAGTTGAGGATTGTTCTAGATTCAAACTTGGAAATTCCAATTTCTGACTTATCTGACTTATCCAGGAATGCACCAACACACTTTGGAGAGAGGAGACAGGGGTGGTGGTTTCCATCTTTAAGAAGGGGGACCGGAGAGTGTGTTCCAACTATAGGGGCTCACACTCCTCAGCTTCCCTGGTATGCTGGCCTTAGTCGTGGAACACTGGACCAGCTCTGTACCCTCTTGAGGATACTTGAGTGTGTATGGGACTTTAGCCCAACCAGTCTACATATGTTTTGTGGACTTGGAGAAAGCATTTGACTGTGTCTCTCTGAGTGTCCTGTGGGAGGTACTTCGGCAGTCTGGCCCATTACTAGGGGCCATTCAATCCTTATATAACCATTGCAAGAGCTTGGTCAGCATAGCTGGCAGTAAGTTGGACTCATTTCCGGAGCGTGATGGACTTCACCAGGACTGCCCATTGTCAATGATTATGTTATTTTTTATGGATAGAATTTCTAGGCATAGCCAAGTGGCCAAAGTCTTTCATTTGGGTGGTCTCAGAATCTCATTTCTGCTTTTCGCAGATGATGTAATTTTGTTGGCTTCATTAGGTGATGGCCTCCAGTTCCCACTGGAACAGTTTGCAGCCGAGTGTGAAGAAATGAGAATCAGCACCTCCAAATCTGAAGTCATGGTCCTCAGCCGGAAAAGGGTGGAGTGCTCACTCCAGGTCAGGGACGAGTTCCTGCCCCATCTTGGCGAGTGATGGGAGAAGGGAGCGACAGACGGATTGGTGCTGTGACTTCAGTTATGTGGATGCTGTACCATCCGTCATGGTGAAATGAGAGCTGTGTGTAAAAGCGAAGCTCTCAATTTACTGGTTGATCTATGTCCCTACCCTCACCTATGGTCACGAGCTGTGGGTAGGGACCAAAGGAATGAGGTCATGGATACATGCGGCAGCAATGGGCTTCTTCCGAAGGGTGGCTGGCCTCTCCCTTAGAGATAGGGTGAGGAGTTCGGCCATCCGGAAGGGGCTCAGAGCAGAACCGCTGCTCTTCCACATCGAAAGGAGCCAGTTGAGGTGGTTCTGGCATCTGACAAGGATGCCCCCTGGGTGCCTCCTGGATGAGGTGTTCTGGGCATGTCCAACCGGGAAGAGGGCCAAGGACAGACCCAGGACACGCTGGAGAGATTATATCTCTCGGCTGGCCCGGGAATGCCTTGGTGTTGTCACAGACAAGCTGGAGGAGGTGGCCAGGGAGAGAAAGGTCTGGGCTTCTCTCCTTAGGCCGCTGCCCCTGTGACCTGGCCCCGGAAAAGAAGAAGATGTATGGATGGAAATTGTCAACAGTAATTCTTTAACGTGTTGTCATAAAATGACATGACTACTATAGGCTGACTTGTGATGAGTGCTACATCTTGTATAGAAATTACAGAAACATTGCACTTATATTTATTCAAAGTTTGTGTTGAGTTGGATTGAACTGGGACCCATATCTACAGAAGGAATCAAACAAATAGGGCTATATCAGTTGCAATCACTGATTTTAATGACTTGCAAGTAGTAAAACAATATTTTTGTAAACATTTTTTGTTTAAACAAAAACCCTAACCCGGTAACTTTAGAATAACCACAGAAATTAAATGAAATGTACTAAGTAAAACTTAGTACATCTACCTCATAAATCCCTCCATAAATTGCAGTTGGTTCAAAATACAGCTGCTCATATTATTTCCAGAACTAGCTCCACTGAACACATAACACATAAACAGCTTCATTGGCTTCCAGTTCACCTCCATGTCAATTTCAAGATCCTGCTTCTCACTTTCAAAGCACTTCATAATCTCGCTCCTCCATATTTATCCGATCTTCTCCATACATCTCTCACCACTTTTAAATCACGTCTCAAAACCCATCTATTCAGAATTGCATACACCTGATCTGCCTTAATCCATTTTTACCTTGCTCAGCTTTTATACTTCCTTTTATACTTTTATGCTTGTGTTTTGTTTTTGTGTTTTTTTACCCTTTGTCTAAATTTTATTTTGCCATGTTTATATTTTATTTATTTTATTGCTGCTATTGTTGTTGTGTTATTGTAAGGTGACCCTGAGGGTCTTAAAGGCGCCTATAAATAAAATGTATTATTATTATTATTATTATTATTATTATTATTATTATTATTATTATTATAAATGTCTGGTGAAGATGAATAAAGCACACTATTTTTCAGTAGTTACACTACCAGTCAAATGTTTGGACACACCTTCTCATTTAATTGTTTTTCTTCATTTTCATGACTATTTAAATTTTAGATTCTCACTGAAGGGATCTAAACTGTGAATGAACACATATGGAATTATGTAGCAAACAAAAAAGTGTAACTGCTTTGCTCACTCTTGGCGTTCTCTTGATGAGCTTCATGAGGTAGTTATCTTTTCCAACAGTCTTGAAGGAGTCCCCAGAGATGCTGAGCACTTGTTGCCTTCACTCTGCAGTCCATCTCATCTCAAACCATCTTAACTGGATTTAGGTCAGGTGACTGTGGAGGCCAGGCCATCTGGCGCAGTACTCCATCACTCTCTATCTTGGTCAAATAGCTCTTACACAGCCTAGAGGTTTGTTTGGGGTCATTGTGCTGTTAAAAAATAAATGGTGGTCAAACTAAACACAAACTGGATGTGATGATAATAATAATAATACATTTTATTTAAAAGCACCTTTCAAGACACCCAAGGACACTTAACAATAGAGTAAAACACAAAGCAGAATAATGACAAAACGAAGAACAATTTTTAAAAAAAAGTTCAGGACAACTGAAAGCTCTGCTTCTCATCATGCTGAGGCAGAAAGAAGGCGCAGCAAGTTGGATTGGATAGAAGAAGAATTCTCTCTTGCATTGGGGAGACCATGCAAGAGAGAATTGCAATAGTCAATGCGGGAGGTAATGAGACTATGAAGAATGGATGCAGACTAGGTGGAAAGAGAAGGATGTAATTGGTTATTGTTGCATAGATTGAGAGAGGCAGAACAGGTGAGATAACTGATGTGAGATTTATAGGATAGTGAGCTGTCTAGGATGACACCAAGGCTCTTAACCTGAGGGAAAGTGAAAACCGTGGTGTTGTCAATAGTGAGAGTGGAATGGTTTGCACACCTCCAGCTACACACCTGACCTAAAGCCAATCGAGACGGTTTAAAATGAAATGGACTGCTCAGCATCTCTGGGAACTCCTTCAAGACTGTTGGATAACCATTTCATAAAGCTTGTCAAGAGAATGCCAAGACTGTGCAAATCAGTGATCAAAGCAAAGGGTGGCTATTCTGAAGAATCTAAAATATAAAACATGTTTTGAGTTATTTCACAATTTTGTGTTTACTACATAATTTCATATGTGTTCATTCATAGTTTTGATGCCTTTAGTGAGAATCTACAATTTAAATAGTCATGAAATGAAGAAAAACAATTAAATGAGAACGTGTGTCCAAACATTTGACTGGTACTGGTACTGTAAAACAAGGATCTGGCTGTTTTTGAATGTTTCTAAAGTCATAGAGTACTATGCCGCTGGTAGCTTCGCTGTCAAATACAAAACGGGTTTTTGAAGTTTGGAGGCGGTGGCTTAATTAATGACAAAACTGATTACCCCAGATTAAGTATGACAAGTGAATACACTCGATACAGTATGCTTAACTGTGTCGAGTTGGTTAATGCCTCGTCTCACAGCACGCTTCTCCAGCCGAGCTACAGCAACGGGCTCAGCGGTGTCGTTCTAGAGCTGGCAACCGGAAGCTGTGATCAGCTGATCGAGGAGGAGCCGTAGAAGAGGTGAGCCATCTTCCCCCGGCAGACAGGTTGATACACTTTGATAACGCTTTGACGAGTGGGATAAGGGAAAATCATCCGGATATCCCGGTGTCATTTGAAGGCATAGAGGATTTTAAGACGGACAACTGGTGACAGTTGCGAAGGGAGCTATCTAAAGGACTCGTTTGAATTTCTTCATCATATCTGACTGAGGAATATGCCAGCTTTTACGTCAGGCAGAGCCTCTAATATCAGCACAAAGAACGGAAAAAAATGCTAAGAGCGTGGATTTAGATCATAATATGAAACAAGCGTAACCTAGATATATGCCTAAGTCCGGAAGATATGCGATATAAGAAAGTATGTAGTCCTTAATGTGCGGAAGGTGTACAACATCAGCAGTAAATGTAAACAAACAGCTATTCAAGCTAGTTGAACTTAGCCGACTGGAGGTTAGCTTTCTAATGCTAGTAGATATAGCTAACATAAGGTAGCACAGCGAAGGTAAATCGAGCAAAATAAGCCTGTAGTCGGAAATATAAACGATATTTAATCGTAGTTTAACTGTCTACAGCGCATGACATGTTTATAGTATCTAAGTAGGCATTTGTTAGCCTATCTGCTAACGTTAGCTAATTCTTATTTCCATTGCAGATGAAAATAACATTAAAACTAGCTCATTAAACGAGGAACAGAGAAGACACTTTGCAATATTAACACCACAGGTGTTTGACATCTTCTTTCTTGTGAGAAAGACTCTTTCAGGATCGTTATAATGTAGCAGTAGTTAATGTAGATGCCCAGTGTGAGTTGAGCTAAATGCCTGAAAAGAGGAGGACGTCTGGATGAACGACACTTCATGAGGCTTTACATGTACACCAACAAGCGGTTTTTTTTTTTAAACCTCAGTTTTCTATTCTTATTCGTGGCTGCATGATGAGAGAGTTTTTCATTTTCTACTTTTGACAGGAACGTTGCTTTGTGAGTTTGAGTCGTTGGACATCTCAGCGGCAAAGTTACCGTCAAAGACTTTTCACTATTCAGAGTTTTTGGCTTTGAATCCAAGTGTGGAAGGAAGCTTCACCTCTGCGCAGTGGCTTATGCCGACTTAAATAACAAATAGCTACGTAGACAAATAATAATTGTAGTTGTGCTGTATATATTTTTTTGCAGACTATTCAAAGCATTGTTAAAAAATTGTATGTGTTTGAGGCGATAAGCCTCTCGGCAGTGATTTGGTTGTTAGTGGTCTCCCCTCCCCCAGTGCTCAGACTGACTCTTTTAGAGCTGTGGGCTCTGTTTGTCGGGCTTCCCCTTGTTTTTTAGACGGCAGAAAGGCCGTAGCCTGAAATCGCTGTCCCAGGACTCCTAACCTCTTTAAGAGTGGATGTAATGGAACTGATGTTTGCCGAGTGGGAGGATGGGGAGAGGTTCTCCTTTGAAGACTCGGACCGATTCGAAGAAGACTCTCTCTGCTCCTTCATCTCGGAGGCCGAGAGCCTCTGTCAGAACTGGAGGGGATGGAGGAAGCAGTCTGCTGGACCCAACTCCCCCACTGTCAAGATTAAAGGTTGGAGACACACACACACACACACACACACACACACACACACACACACAAAATGTGCTTCCATTCATTATACATACTTGAAAATGTACTATAGCAGTATTACCTGTTGCTGCTGGGAAACGCATTTGATGCTATGATATCTTATAATCTAAGGTATACTGTTAATTAATCATGCGAATTAATTTTTGAAGCAGAAACGAAACTGTGGCGTAATTTTTAAAACCTGTTAATTCAGCTGATATTTTATCGTATAGAAAAAAAGCAGTCCGTCAGTTCCACTTTGCACTGTCAGATTAAAGTGAACTAACACTTTGATTAGACTTTTAAAATAAGTTACAAGAAAAGGTTTGTGATTATTAAGCACCAAAATGTTATTGTTGTGATTGCTCATGAAATTTGAATTTCTGACATATAGTCTGATTAAACTAATAGCTGAAAAATAAATTCTGTTAAATCAATTCTGATTTTGCTTAATGTCCTGCTTTCAGGAAAGGATTCAATAACTTTTTCTCGCTTTACTATCTATATATTTTGTAATAAAATAGTTATACAAATGGCAGGGTTCTTTCTGCATGGAGAAGTTTTATTGACCTGCTTAGACTTTTTTTAATAAGCACCAAACAAATGCATGAGCACCAAAATACTAACGTTTGAGAACAAATTCAGACACACTGTGAATGTGTTTAATATCAAACAGCAGTTAACAAGCAGCATAGAAACTTAAATATAATGTCTTCAGCTTCCAGCTGTCAGCTCTCCTCTCACACCAACCCACTATATTTTACAGAGGCACTGCGTGATCCACGTAAGGAGCAGTGTTTTTGTTTTGATTGGTTCTGACGTCTATGCTGTTCATGGTCTGAATGTGGAATTGTTCTCAGTTGTAGGCTTAGCCCACCGTGTTTTAGCTGTAGTTTTTTAAAGGGTTGCCACCACTCACATATGACGCCTTTGCATTGTGTGCTGTAGTTAAGCACCAGCAGAAGTCTAAATTGTGGTTGTCTTGTATCTGAGGAAGTGACGACACCGTGGATAAACTTTTCTGTCCAAAAGTAATGGATATTGGATATTAAGACAAATAAGAAAAAAAGTCAAATTTATTTATAAAGCACATTTAAAACAACAACAGTTGACCAAGGTGCTGTACATTTAAGATAATCAAGAGATAAAAATAACAAAATATTATAAAGATTTAAGAAAAAGAAGTATAGAATGAGAAGATTTGAGTAAGACATAAAACAAATAAAAGTAGTACAAACTTGAAACTTGACAGTTTGTTCCACAATTTAGGAGCAGTCACAGCAAAGTCCCAGTCTCCTCTGTGCTTTAATCTGGACCTCGGGACAGCCAGGAGCTTTTGATCCGCAGACCTCAGTGATCTTGCAGGAGTGTACCAATTTAAACGATCAGAAAGGTATGAGGGTGCTAACCCGTGCAACGCCTTAAAAACGAATAATAAAATCTTAAAATCAATTCGAAACCTAACTGGCAGCCAGTGTAAGGATGCTTGTATGGTCTTGCTTGCGTGTGCCAGTTAGTAACCATGCTGCAGCTTTTTGGACCAACTGCAGTCAGCTAACTGATGACAGACTGACACCTGAGTCTGAGACTATTACAAAAGTCAGGCGAAATGAAATGAAGGCATGGATAGCTCTCAAAGTCTCTAAAACAGAGGAATGGCTTCATTTTTGCAAGTAGACAGAGATGAAAGAAACTGCATTAATCTGTCTATTAAACATACTGTAGATCATACTGTCAAAAATGACCTCTGTTTTCTGTGCATTTAAGTTAAGGAAGTTGAAAGCCGTCCGTGCCTTGACATCCTCCAAACAATCTAGCAAATCCTTCAGAGGACTCACAGATTTCCGTTTCAGTGGTAGGTAAATCTGTGGGTCGTCTGCATAACAGTGGAATGAGATGCTAAATAAGATATGAGGTTTGTGACAGTTATTAGACACGATCTTAGACAAATACTTTAAGCCATTTTCTAACCCACTTCTCTTAAATGCTGAAGTCTTGATTAAGTGTTTGAAGTGTATTTTAATGTAACCACATTTATATGGTGTTTATCAAATAACCATTCATTTAGACAGCACTTTGTTATATATATATACACTTCAAGGACTTTAAATACCTCACCTCTACAGTCAATTTAGATCACCAATTACACTAAAATAAATGTCTTTGGACTGTGAGAGGAAACCAGAGTACCAGGAAAAGCCCTGAGCAGTAAGAATATGCAGTTCAGACATTAAGACCCTGGACTTGGGTTCAAATTGGGACCCTTCTCGCTGTGAGGGGACAGTGCTAACCACTTCTACAGTGTGCTGCACGAAAATACGGTGAGGCTATAGTTTCTTGTTAGCAGATATGGTGACAGTTCAGTGGGTTATGAACATAATTAATGTTAACTTGTATTTCTGCTGCTGACTTTTTGGGAAAAGCTAACATGAGCTAAAATGGTGGACGTAGGAACATCCTGCAGTCTTTTTGGCATTTAAACCTACTCTGGTATCCAACAGCGCTCATTCTGTAAAGGGCTAGTTCACCAGATGCCAGAAATTAAAAAGGTCCTCCAAGTGTTTTTGTTGTCATGGAGATTTCTAACTATTAAATGTTCCTTAAATCCTTTCATAAAAAAAAAAAAAAATCAGTTTCCCATTTCAGATATACACAAAAAATTACATTACATCAATCCATGAAAAGTCCAGATTGTGTCATCTCAGTAGTTCCTGTTACATGAATATTTCAGTCATCACCCTGTCATTGATGCATGATTTTGATTCATTCTTTCATTTCTCTCAACACCATTCCTGCCGAAATCTTATCTTGTGAATTGCGTTGGTGGATCCAGTTTGTACCACCTCTTTGTAATGGCTTTCTTACAAGCTACTAACAGGATTTTAAACAAATAACTGTTTTCTCCTGATACAGTATTTCCTTCCATATTACGTAAATACGGCATGGTATATGGCCTTTTTATATCATAAACCTGAATTTTGGCAACTACCAAATAAACAGTCTACCAAAAAGATGCCAGAGCAAAGTCAAAAGACATGAGAATGGTTTACATTTCGTGCTCCATGTGGTCTCCAACATGCCTGTGTTGCAGACAAAGAGTTAGTCCTAATTTAGGGGGTACCAAAAAGTCTTATCAAATCCTTTTCTTTTTCAAGTTGTAGTGTATGGAGAACATAATACACTACAACACTACAAGTCCTCTCCAGTAAGACTTTGAATTTTGCTTCCTTGTGAATACTTCTGAGTTTTGCCACTAAGCCTCATAATCTTTGTCAGACCAGCAGATTACAGGTGGAATTTGTGCCGCATGGAAATATTTCATCATGTTTGGCAGTTCCATGCCTCCATGTTTGCTCACCTTCATAGTTTGAAATGTAATTCTTGGCCTGTTGCCATTTCATGTAAATATTTCAATGAATTTTATCCATGTTTTTAAGAGTCTTAGGTACCTTCATGGGTCCCCTTTTAAAAAATGCCTCTGTTTTTGAGCCAAAATGCAGTAAAAGGAAAATTCACCTTTCAATATTATTCTTAATGTCTTCAATCACTTTGATATAATTTGCTTTGTATAATTCATGGACGTCAAACTCATTTTACATTATGGGCCATATACAGCTCATTTTTATCATTTTATATTAAGTAGGCTGGACCATTGAAACTTGCTTTTCTGTTGTAAAAAGAAAAAAAGAATAGTAACAGAAAATAGTATTTCTTACATGCTTGCTTGTTATTTACATTGAATTGTGGCACCACTGTTTAGAAAACAGTGCAGCTTTGGTGAATCTCTTGTAAAACCAACCATACCTGCCATATTAGTCTTTGCTGGTCCAATTCTGGCCCCTGGGCCTTATGTTTGATACCCACAATATAGTTTATCATTCCTCTTGTTAAAGTAACTCGTAATTTCATTTTTTGCACTCAATTTCCAATTATATATATTTTTTATAACTGTGTAATTTTGAATAGGATATAATTCAATGTTAAAATAAGTGTTTTAGCCACACTCAGCAAATTCCTATATCTAGAAAAGAATACAGAGCTAAAGCTCATTAATTAATATTGGAAGACATCTGTCTAGATGATCTAAATAGCACCTTACATCATCAGCCACCCCCAACCTTTACCACTTTAAGATCTTTATTCTGCCTTATTGTGTCAAGGTTTCTATAAAAATTGCAAAAAATTTTGTTGTTAGGCAAAAGTCTGTGTTGTCTGGTGTACAGGTGCAGTTGTACACTCTGTCTCTCTCATTTATTTTTAACCCATTGATCCAGATCCACATTTCTTAAGTACTTGGTATAGTTAACATTAACAAATCCCTTTTCAGCCTCGAGAGTTATTAAAGCTTCACCGATACAGTTATGTTTAATCTATTCAGTGATACGCAGGATGGTTCTTATATTATCTTGGGTTTAATGTCCCTTAATAAAGCCTATGTGATCTTTATTGATAATGTCATTCATAAGGTGTTCATATCTTTGAGGTATACAGTTTATATACATCTATAACCCAGTGAGGTCTCTTTGGTGTTCCCTTTAGAAATTGCTGATTTTACAGCTTCTGTCCAGAATAACGGTAAAAGTTCTCGAAGTGTGTAGCTAAATGAGGATTTGAGTAATGGTATAAGCTCTTTATTGAATATTTTCTTACCACTCAGCTGGTATGCATTGCTGCCAGGAAATAAAATTATTTTTTTAATTAGTGAAGTCAAGATCATTATGGTTCATCCCAATTTCGGATAAACTAGAAATGCAGTCTTTGTTTTTTGGTATTGGCTAACACAAGCTAGCTTTTATGTTGAAGTGTAAAAATTGAATTATTTTTGATCTTGAAGGTGAAGCTGTGGCTGGCTTTGTAATCAGTGCTCAGTGAGAATGAATGTTACTGAATTTGAAGTTTCGCTTCATCAGGCGGGGCCAGGTGACAGCTTGTTTGCAAATTCCGTGACCATTTACCCTTTCTTCCTACTGGTACTCCATAGATTGCAATGTTCTTCTTGACTGGCTCCCCAAGTCAACTTTCTTACCTGAATCTTAATTAGGCTGAGTCCAGGTCTTCTGTCTTCAGTCCTCTAGTGTTTTGACACTGCAGCCATTACAAAACTTTGTCTGCTTTATGGTTCAATCATTGTGGATTGGTCCCGTGTAGTGTTTCAGACTGTCGACTACATGTAGTAGCTGTTTGTTGTAACCTCGGGGCAGAGTCACAAACAACTTATCTGTGGGCTAGTGTTTCTTCTTACATTCAGCTGTGGAGAAATCGGAAATTAGAGACAGCTGATGTCAAACTGAGTGTTTGAAACTGTTCGCACACATATATACAGTGGGTAAAATAAGTATTGAACAAGTCATCAATCTTCTAAGCAAATGTATTTATAAAGGTGCTATTGACATGAAATCTTTACCAGATCTCACAGCTACCATCATCAGTGCAGATGCTGCTGTGCCTTCCTGTCTGAGAAACCTGCAGGACACCGGCCCTCGAGGCCTGGAGTTCGACACCCCTGGTGCAAAAGGTCATTAGCTGCCCTCTCCCCTCTGTCGCAGACATTTATAAATCCTGCTGCCTCAGTAGAGCTGAGGCAATCACAAGATTCAATTCAATTCAATTCAATTCAATTTTATTTATATAGCGCCAAATCACAACAAAAGTCGCCTCAAGGCGCTTTATATTGTACAGTAGATAGCACAATAATAAATACAGAGAAAAACCCAACAATCATATGACCCCCTATGAGCAAGCACTTTGGCGACAGTGGGAAGGAAAAACTCCCTTTAACAGGAAGAAACCTCCGGCAGAACCAGGCTCAGGAGGCGGCCATCTGCTGCGACCGGTTGGGGTGAAAGAAGGAAAACAGGATGAAAGACATGCTGTGAAGAGAGACAGAGATTAATAACAGATATGATTCGAGGCAGAGAGGTCTATTAACACATAGTGAGTGAGAAAGGTGACTGGAAGGGAAAAACTCAATGCATCATGGGAATCCCCGGCAGCCTACGTCTATTGCAGCATAACTAAGGGAGGATTCAGGGTCACCTGGTCCAGCCCTAACTATATGCTTTAGCAAAAGGAAAGTTTTAAGCCTAATCTTGAAAGTAGAGATAGTGTCTGTCTCCGAATCCAAACTGGAAGCTGGTTCCACAGAAGAGGGGCCTGAAAACTGAAGGCTCTGCCTCCCATTCTACTTTTAAATACTCTAGGAACAACAAGTAAGCCTGCAGAGCGAGAGCGAAGTGCTCTAATGGGGTGATATGGTACTACAAGGTCATTAAGATAAGATGGGGCCTGATTATTTAAGACCTTGTATGTGAGGAGCAGGATTTTGAATTCAATTCTGGAGAGACTCCACCCATCCTCCATCTCGCCTGTTTGACCTGCTGCCCTCAGGGAGACGCTACAGGTCAATCCAAACCAGGATTAACAGACCCGGGAACAGTTTGTTTCTGCCAGCCATCAACACTGACCACACTCCTGCACCACCCAAACTCACACATCAGCACCCCTGTCACACAGCAACACACAATCACAAATAAACATCACCACCACACAAGAGAATACCGTAGCAGCATTGCACATCTGTATAAACCTTGTACATTTGGAAAGTTGGTATTTTTAGATTTGTTTTTACTGTTAGTTGTTGTGCTTCTAATTTCATTGAACACTGGATGCTTAATGACAGTAAAAAGCATCCTGGTAGATGGTTACTTGTGTGTGTGGATTTGATGGGTTGTTTTTGACATCTGGTAAAAATTCTGTGCCAACAGCACCTACATGAATATATTTACTTAGAAAACTGGTGAGGAGTTGAATACGCATTTTACCCCCTTTTTTATTGCTAAGCAAGTAAAATTGACTGATATTTTGCAGATAGAAACTTGTGTGAAACATGAGCTTACGCAGCTTATTTTTGGAAAAACATCAGTTGCTCCCTCATTGGGTGTGAATTTCAACTGATGAAACTAACTGTAAATTGTTTATTTTCTTACTACTTGAGGGGGGAAATGGCAGCATGTGGCTCTGGTTAATGTTGACAGCGTTCAACCTCTGGTTAAATTGAACAGCTTTGCAAAGCAGTGAAACATAGATATAAATTCTGAGACCTTTGACAGGCCTTATGTTTATTTTAAATTGTTTTAAATAGTCTATATCTGTATGACTCCCTGTAAACATACCCTTCTAATTGAAGCCAGTTATTTCCATAAATGTAAGGGGAAAATGAGTGGTGCTTGATGTTTGCATTTGTTTTTACCTTAGCAAGCCAAACAAACATCGAAACGTGTATTTTATCACACTATATCTTAGCTTACTGATATACTTTTTTTTTTTTTTTTTTTTTTGCCTGTCCCATTTGGTTCTTTAGCCGTCAGAATTGTTGTCTGAAGACCAACAAGGATACCAAATGGATTTATTTTGCCAAATGGATCATCATGGCATTGCCGTATTGGTCCATTTGATCAAACTTTGTTGTTATTATTTACTTTATTTTCAGTTGTTACAGTTGGGACAGACATGACTGGGGGATAGGAAAGGGAGAAAGAAAGAGAGGAAGGAAAAGAAAAACAGAAGGGAAAAGGGACAGTGAGAAAGGGCACTTACAAAGACAAAGAGAAAAAAAAAAAATCTCCTGGATCACCTGTTGAGAGAAAAAGAAGAGAAAACAAGCAAAAAAACCAAAAAACAAAGCAACATACTAAACACAACACCATCACGTTAATCTAGCTAAGTGTGAACAGCAGTAAATACTAAATATTGAATGTTGTTGTGCAGCAAGCAGGACAGACAGCGCACAATGTGCTTTGAAGTAGCAGCTAAGAAAGGTGTAGTTTATGTCTACGAACAGTGAACATCCGTGTGCACACCTGTGTGGATCAGCGCTTGTATATAAAAAAGGTTTCCCCATGTAACGGTCTGCTAGAGGGTGTGGAGGGCCATAGCCCGTCCCCCAGGGCATGAAGCAGGCATGGAGGAGATCCAGGCTCCAGACATCCAGAGGCCCCAGAGTGCGAGAGCCCAAGGAGTACCACCGGAGGGGCATCCGTGCCACCCTCCTGGGAAGGGCTGAGGAGATCCCCAGACGAGGGGTCACCCAGTAGCCACGGAGCAGAAGCCAGAGGGGCTGCACGCGGCGTGCCCGCCGGCTCTGCCGGCAGCCAGCTGTGCCAGAGTGAACCGAAGTCGCAGGCCCGAGGCCGGGCCGAGGCCCCCTTGCCCCGGAAGAGGCCTGACCGGCGACAGGCACCAGGCCCGCCAAGTAGCCACGGGAGTGAGCTGGTGCATACCTGGCGCCCAGCCCGGACACCAAGAACCACCAATGCACCAACCCCTGAGGGCATCAGTTACCGGCAGGGAGTGTGGTGAGGGAGATGAGGCCTCCACACTTTGGAGGGCCTGGGAGTTCCCAGGGAGGTGGAGTCTAAGACCCGACCTGACATATAGACACAAACATGCTTTCCCACCCTCATGCACACATATACAAACACTCAGCACTCACCCAACGTAGGGATAGACATAGATGGACATGTACACACAATCATACTCCCCAAACATACTCTATACCCGGGTCCAGGTACCCTCGCCCCAGAGGGGAAGCGGCACCCAGACCCAAGAGATGTGACCCTTTCCCCGGGGTGGAGGCAAGCAGACCGCCCCAGGCTCCGCAGCAGAAGGGAGGCCAATCGGACAGCCAACACCTCCTCCCAGTCCCCCGCCCCGATGGCTAGTAGAGAACGGGGGTGTGTGAAGACCCCATACCACCCTCCTCCCGCTCATGTGTAGTGTTGCTGCGTGTTGTTCTAAAGTGCATTTAAAACAAGGAAGGGCATGGTGCTGCTGCCAGAGAGCAGCAGGTGTTAGCACGGCCCCTCCCGAGAACCCTCAGTGTATACATGGATTTAAAATTGACAGGTGGGCACCGGCGCCAGAGGTAGGGTTGAAAACACAGACCGTCCACTGGACGCCGTTAACGTGGTCACCCTCAAGGCCCTATATGTATGTGTGTGTTATGAGAGTGTGAATAATGTGGATGTCTAAGTTGTGGAATAAAATTGAGGCACAGGTGGCCAGAAGGGGACAGAGAGGGGGAATGCCTCCCCTGCACCCTGGTGACACACCCGCACCCGAGGCCCTACCTGTGTGGGTGGGTGTGGTGGAGCGGGAAGAGGGAGGCAGCCGGGATGGGGAGGAAAGAAGGAGGGCAAGATGCCCCTCCTTAGGCCAACTCCCCGCTGACCCCAGTAGGCACCCCGTCCTCTGGTACCCACCAAGGCAAGGGAGCCCAGGCCCATCCAGACCAGGGCCTCACGGCAGCAGCACCGCCAAGCCCCACAGGACCTGGGAAGCCCACCCTACCACACCGCAGAGGAAACTGTACCCACCCCAACATTCAATCATCTCCAGACTACACAAGACAACAGACACCCAGGTTAGGTTTATTCTCCACCTCTCCTATGTCTCTCCCCACCTGCAGAGTAGACTTCTGCAAGGATGGAACAACCTCCTGCCAGTTGAAGAGCCCCCAGTTAGGCCGATGCACCAGAGGCCCCCTGCGCCAGGGCTGAGCCCCGTGCACCCACCGCCCACAACCTCGGCGACACACCGGCGAGGACCGAAGCCCCAAGGCCCAGCCAGAGCCCCATCACGGGCGAACGGCACGCCCGAACCCCAAGCCCCACGCCTGCCCCGGATCCACTCAGGGGCAGCCAGGCTACCAAGCCAGTAACCCACGTCCGCCAGTACAGACCATCCCCCAGCCCCGCTGCACGCAGCCACGAGGAGAACACCCTCTAATAGCGACCAGAGCCACTAACCAGGTTACGACCACAACCCCCCGGGTTGAGCCCTCCAGGGATAACGTCTCTAGGGGTTCTCCTGGCGCCCTAAGCCCGTCCCAACCTCCACATCAACCACAATAGCGAAGGCAGGACCAAACTATGACCCCCCCACCCCCACTAGGTGATGAAGCCGATCAAAGGAGCCCAAAGGGATTGATCAAATGTGGTGGCAGAGGCTGTATCAAGACTAATGTGATCTATTAGATGGTTTTTATATTGATTAGAATTAAGATTCTTTTTATTTTTCCAGTTAAGGAGGACCATTTTCTTGGCAATGCATAGGGCTGTAAAAACAATGTGGGCTGTGTTTATTTCTGCAGTGACCTCATCCAAGTTGCTCAGCAAGCATACTAAAGGGGAGGCTGGAATGTTACATTTCAGACACTTTGATAAGTCTTCACATATCTCACGCCAAAACTTCTGCACTGGTGGACAGAACCAAAGGGCGTGGATGTAATTGTCTGGTGTATTGCCTTGACAGTGTGAGCAGTTGTTGGAAGATGTAAAGCCCATCTTGAACATCCGATGACCAGTATAGTGCACTCTGTGTAGTAATTTGTATTGTATTAATTGCAGACTGGGATTTTAATCAATTTAAAGGTTTTAAGCATACCCGAGACCAGAAGTTTTGGTCTAAGCTTACTGATAAATCTGCTTCCCACTTTGCAATAGGAAGGGATATTGATTCATCTATTTTAGAAAGTGTTCTGTATATTTTAGATAATAATTTGGGGGATTTAAGAGTAAGAAAGTGTACCGCACTTGGTGGTGTTTGTAATTCAGCTTGACTGAGGTAAAATTTCTTTTTTACTATGGATTTAATTTGTTGATATCCTAAAAATCTTTTCTTGTTGATCCCATATTGTGTAACTAGTCTGTCAAATGGAATAAATTCTGTTCCCTCTAATATATGTTCTAAGTATTTAATTCCTTTACAACTCCATTCTGGAAAATTAATCATATTATTGTTTTGTAATATGTCAGGGTTATTCCAGATAGGTGTACGTTTGCATGGAATTAATGAAGACTGTCATTTTTAGAAACTCCCATCATGCTGTCAGAGAAGAGCTGATGTTGATGCTTTTTAAAGCATTCATGTCTTTTGATGTTTGAGCTGATAAATAGTAGGTCTGAAATTTCTAGATTATTACATAGTGCCTGTTCTACATCTAGCCAGGGCTCATCTAAGAAGGTGTGTTTAAACCATCTAGAGATGAACTGAAGCCTGTTGGCTAAAAAATAGTGATTAAAGTTAGGCAGATCTAATCCTCCTTTATCCTTGGTCCTTTGTAATGTTTTTAAGCTGATACGTGGGGGTTTGTCTTTCCAAAGGAATTTAGAAATACATGAGTCTAGAGATCTGAACCAATCTTGTGATGGCTTATTTGGGATCATTGAAAACAAATAGTTTATTTTTGGCAAGACCATCATTTTTATAGCGGCGACCCTTCCCATGAGTGATATGGGTAAAGATTTCCATCTAGCCAGATCGCTTTCTACTGTCTTTAAAAGCGGGATGTGGTTTAATTTAGTTAATTCTGAAAGCTTAGGAGAGATATTAATACCTAAATATTTTATATTTCCAGATTGCAGTGGTGTAGGAGAAGAATTATGGAAGGAGCAATTAATCGGAAGAACTGTAGATTTTGACCAGTTAATTGAATAATCTGAGACTCTTGAGAAAGAGTTTATCAATTCACTCACCCCAGAGATATTGGTTTGTGAGTTTTGGAGAAAAAGTAACACATCATCCGCATAAAGGCTGATTTTATGTTCTACATTCTTACATTTTATGCCCTTAATTGTTGTAGTCTGTCTAATTGCTGCTGCTAGTGGCTCAATAAAAACTGCAGACAGTGAAGAGGAGAGTGGGCATCCCTGCCTGGTGCCCCTCAGGAGACAGAAGCTGGAGGATGTTTGGTCATTTGTTCTGACACAAGCTGTTGGGGAATTATATAATATTTTTAACCAGTTTATGAAAGAGGTTCCAAAACCAAATTTGTGTAGAGTTGCAAATAGAAATTTCCAGTTAACTCTGTCAAACGCTTTTTCTGCATCAAGAGACAATATTATGGTTTCAATGTTTTTACTGCATGAGTAGTCTGTTAAATTAAGTAATCTACGTGTATTTGTTGATGAGTGCCTACCTTTTATGAAACCAGTTTGGTCAGGATGAATTAAAAGGGGGTCATTTCTCTAATCTCTTTGAGAGAGCTTTGCAGATTATTTTGAGGTCTACATTAATAAGGGATATTGGACGATAGCTTGAGGCAAATACAGGGTCTTTGCCTGGTTTTAGTAAGAGACTGATATTTGCAGAGTTCATATTTGGTGGTAGTCTGCCATTTTCTTTGATTTCCTGCAACATTCTGTAAAAAACTGGTGCTAGAATCGTCCAGAATTCTTTGTAGAATTCTGCAGGGAAGCCGTCTGGACCTGGAGCCTTATTATTGGGCAGACTTATCAGGGCTTCCTGGAGTTCACCTGGCGTCAGTGGCGAATCCAGTGCCATTGCTTGGGTGTCTAATAATTTTGGAAGAGTTATGTTGTCCAGAAACTGATCAATTTCGTTTTTAGATGGGTTTATTTGTGGTGTATATAAAGTTTCATAGAAATCCCTAAAAATTTTGTTTATTTTTTTAAGATCATATATTGTATTCCCAGATAAATCTTTAACAGCACATATAGTTGATATAGTTGTTTTTTCTTTATTGATTTTTAACTGGTTAGCAAGAAATTGTCCGGATTTGTTACCGTGTTCATAATTTTGCAGGCGAAGTCTTTGCACTAAGAATTTAGTCTTTTTATTAATAATTTCATTTAATTCTAGTTTTGTTTTGCGTATTTTGTTTAATATTTCTTGATCTTGGTGTGATACATAGGCTTTTTCTAAGGATTTGATGTTTTTTTTCTAGTTCTTGAATATTTTTGTTTTCTTCTTTCTTCTTATGTGATGAGAAAGAGATTATTTTACCTCTCATCACGGCTTTCCCTGCTTCCCAGAGGACAGATGCTGATGTTCCAGGAATGTCATTAAAGTCTAAATATGAAGTCCATTCTTTTTTAAAGTATTTGATAAACTCTTCATCTTTGAGCAGCGATGTATTAAATCTCCAGTTTTTACTCGGTGTGGTATTATTCTTCTGCATTAGTGTTAAAGATACAGGAGCATGATCGCTGACAGCTATAGGATGAATCTCAGTGTCTGAAATGTCCCTCAGCAGTGAGCTGCTGACCAAAAAATAATCCAGACGAGAGTAGGAGTGATGAACATGTGAGAAGAAAGAATATTCCTTACTGTTGGGGTGGAGAGAGCGCCATGCATCGCAAAGACCAAAGTCGCTCATATACTGTTTGATTATATTTGTGGACTGATATACTTAAAACGGCTCAGGACTGCTGGTCTGGTTTTCTTGGTGGCTTTCCTGTGGCCTGTTACCACAAACGCTGGGGCCTTTACACCAGCATGGCATTATATGAACAGTGCTTTCCTCCATATATGGTAAACACCAGCAAAAGTAGTGGCTTGTGCTGATCATCTTCTCTTTGATGGTTTTCCTTAGATGGTCAGGTGATTCCACTGGTGGAGTTGTCAGCAAAACAGGTCGCCTTTCACATCCCATTTGAAGTGGTAGAGAAGGTCTATCCTCCCGTCCCAGAGCAGCTGCAGCTTCGCATTGCCTACTGGAGCTTCCCTGAGAATGAAGAGGACATCAGGTGAGGATTTTTTTTTAAACCCTTTATTCACCCTAACTAAAAACTTACAAAAAAAACCAAAACATAAATGCATTAATTCCTCTTAATTGGGAAATTTCTAATATTACATTGTTATGGAGAATGTTGGACCAAGGCTGTGGGGGAAAAAGCATGCTGTATCAAAAAGAAAAGAAATGAATTCTTCTATGTATTTATAGCTTATCAGTGTATTTACATGTAATATAAGTAATACAGTATATTAATAGTTTCTATTTATATATTGTATTGCTAACCATTAAGTTAGCAGCATATTCTGCTAAACCCAGACGAAATGAAAGATTGTGTAACATGTAACAGTTGGGGTTTCTGTCTGTTTATTCATAAAAACACAAACATGAAATATTTAAAAAAGGTGCAACTTGCCCAAACCTTTGCACATAAGTGTAGATATATTCAGCCTTCTCTCTCTCTCTCTCTCCGTTACTGGTTGTTTGTTACTGGTTGATTGTAACAGATTTTATTAGTGTGTCCACCACTACAACGGATTTGAAATCCAAAAAGTGGTCAACCTTGGGTTTAAAAATATTACATTTAACATTTAGGTAAAGTAAAATAGATAATGGCAAAATTAATCCAGAAAATTCAATCTCCTGTTTTTTTTGTTTCCTGTTTGTTTCCAAATAGGAAACAATAATATTTTTGCACAGAAAAAACTATAATGAAATGAACAAAATCGAGATTGGATGAAAGGAAAGGCGTCTCTGGCTGTCTGGTTGACTGATGTTTATTGGCGATGTGACTGCTAATAAAAGTAACAGGATGATTTATTTTTTAAACTGCCTAGAGCTATGCTGACTTTGACTCTTTGACTTTGGCTTCATACTGCTGCAGATTATATTCCTGCCTTGCTAATGGGAGTCCAGATGAATTCCAGCGTGGAGAACAACTCTATAGGATCAGAGCTGTCAAAGACCCTTTGCAAATTGGTAAGTAGAGTAATCCTTAACATAGAGCTGGGCGATAGAACGATAACGATATGTATTGGGAAATAACCTTTTCTCGATAGAAAAATTAAACTATTGCGATAGGCCTCATCTCTCTTGTCCTCTTAAAAAAAAGAAAAAAAAGAACAGCCAATCCAAACTAGAAAGTGCATTTTCTGAAGAAACTGCAGTGTGAATGCTTGAATCTGAATGTATGCACTGAAATGAATTAATTGCTGAATTTTAAGTTAAAAATAAAAATGTTGAATGAGCTGGAAAATACAGAGTTTTTAACCTGAAAACAAAAGTGCAGAACTTTTGAAAGCTGATGTTCACACAAAAGAAGTTGGAAAATAGCTGAAAAGTTTTTAAATTAAAATTTGGAAAACCTAAGAAATGAGAACAGAAAATTTAGAGTCAGAAAACATCTGAATGAATATTAAAAGTTCATATTCTTTGAATCACTGAATGACTAAAGTGTAATCCCTCCACTTGGATCCACACACTTTTAAAGGTTTACATCTCTGAGCTTTGAAAGACATGCTGTTGGAAAGAGAACAACGATGGCTTCGTTTTGAGGGTAAAATGATGGCTGTAGAGCAAACACTGTGGACACAGCAGCAGTTGAAAGAGAAGTGTTTAAGATGAATATTGGCAGAGTGAGAGAGAGAGCTCGTTAGGCAGGCAGGCAGGTGTGAGCCTGGTTGCTATAGTGACTGCACCCACTGGCTCCATACACGCGCGCAGACATGCACCTCACTTTTGCTGCTTAAAATGAACAGAAAAGTCAGGTCGAAACAAATCGCTCCCAAATGAAAAGTACAGGTCCTATTGACAAAATTCTTTCACCGTGAGCGACAGCAATGTCCAGTCTACCTAATTCTCAGTTTTCATGCTTGTGGAGTTTATTATATGGACGTGGTGACAGTGTAAAGACAGCCTGTACTTCTGGTTTTCAAACGAACCTTCTGAGCCATTTTAACATTAGAGTCTATGGAGGAGTTGGAGGGAGGAGGCTGTGCATGGGTGACATTTATGAAAGAACCATAACACCTAGTACAATAGTAAACACATTGGATGAAAGAGGACAGCGATGGCTACGTTTTGAGGGTAAAATCATACCTGTAGACCAAACACCGTGGACACAGCAGCAGTTTTAAAAAATATTTTAAGATGAATTTTTTTGCTGCTTTCACTCTAGCAGTTGAGCTGTCTCACTCTAGCCCCAACATTCCGTCCCATACACACCCATTATAAACTCTGAAACGGCTGAAAAAACATCATGAAACTTAAACTGGAACTGAAGAAAAGTATAATAGATATTGAAAAGATAAATACAAGTTGAATAGTTAAATGTCTTGTCTTCGTTTTAAAGTTTGAATGGTGGCTCTACGTCAATGTATATGAAAGTAGATACAGTTTTAAGAGGACTAAGTTGAAGGAGAATTTGAAGGGTCTCCCCATTGAAATACATGGGAAATTTTTGTTGAAAAAAGTTGAATAATTTTAAAAATATAAATGTTATAAATGAGAAAAGTAGAAGCAGTCATGTCCAAAAGAAGAGGAATCTAACGGTGTTTGAATGGTTTTTCTAAGTTGAACGGTTTTGAAGGAGTTAGATGCCAAAAAACGTACGGAATATATAATAATAACTAGAAAGTGCATTTTCTGAAGAAACTGCAGTGTGAATGCTTGAATCTGAATGTATGCACTGAAATGAAATCATTACTGAATATTAAGCTAAAAATGTTGAATTAGCTGGAAAATACAGATTTTTTAACCTGAAAACAAAAGTGCAGAACTTTTGAAAGCTCATTTTCACACAGAAGAAGTTGGAAAATAGCTGAACATGTTTAAAATATAAATTAGAAAAAGATGAGTAATGACAAAAGAAAATTTAGTCAGAAAACCTCTGAATGAATAACAAAATTTCATATTCTTCTAATCACTTAAAGAGTGGAATTATGTATTATAAATCTCTAATTCATAAAAAAAATAATACAAATAAATGTAAAAACAAATTTGTTGAATTGAACTGAAAAGATGAACAAACATGCTGGAGAAAATACAAGCTTTAATATACAGCATAATGTTTTTCAGACATATACACATGTGTATATCATGTTTAATGGTATTACATACATCCATTTGTTTTGTATATCATAGAAAATAACATAAAAATCTTAAGTCATATTGTACAGCTTCTTTCTGAAAAGGACTTAAATTAATTCAACATTTTTTTTTTTCGAAATAGAATAAAAATCATTTTAAAAAGAGACGTTTGCAATGTTTTAAGGTGTTAATAATCTGATCCTGTCATGTGTCTGTTCAACTTTAGTTTTTGGCACAGACTCGATTCTTAAAGAACAAATTACCAAATAATAAACAAATAAAATTGAAATTAAAGTAGCTTTTTTTGTTAAACACTTCACAGGAGAATAAATAAAAATAACTAAATTAAATAACCAAATAAAAATAATAAGCAACATATGAAATACATGAAAATTCAACTTTTAAAACCACAATCCTGAACCTTTAAATTGTGTTGGTTTCGTAGAACATGGCTGAACAGCTGTTAATATTGGTCTACTGAATCTACTGATCTGTCTACACATCTTTTTATTACTCATTCTTTTTTATGTTTTATTGTAAACAGTGTCCACACAGTGGTAAAATAGAACTGTATAGAGATTTTTGAGTGAACTCAAACGAAAGCCTAAGGTGGTGACACAGTTTAACACATACAAATAATCAAATGAACACATTAGTCCTTTTTGTGAACATGGATAAATACGTATCATTAGTTTACAGCATTGTTCAGCCATGCCACTAAATGCTTTTTAACACTGTGTTTTAACCTGGGCTCAGGCACAAAGTCCCAAATTTAGTTCATCCCTGACTTTGAGTTGTGGTTATGACTAATTATTATACACAAGGCTTAATCTATCTGAACTCTAAGGACACAAATATGAAAAAACCTATACTTACCAGCTGATACCCCACACTACACACTAGGTGTGCCATGTGACCTGAAACTTTGGTACAAACTCATCATAATTATTCTGTTAACACTGTTTCTTTAACACTGTTTGTGTTGCTGTTCAGCAGTTTAAAATGTTTTAGATTGGATTACATGGAACAATTTGAGTTCTCTTGGGGTTTTTTTTGTGTGTTTTGTTCTTAGCAGATTCTTTCTTTACATACTGTTGAATTACAGTTACCACATTTCTGGTCATATGACATCCCGAGTGCCCACTTAAAAAAATCCCCACAGTTAATTCAACATTAAAACAAAATAAAAATATGTTAAATAAATAAAGGTTTGCTCTGTGATGAAATATTAAATAAGCATACACTGTACAGAGCACTAACAATGAAAACAATCCTTTAGCCTGTCAGATCAGAGAGAGGCAGTCATTATGTCCATTTAAAACCTGTAATCAAAGAGCACAACATTTCTGTGAAACTATAAAGTCCCATATGATCCTCATCATGTCCAGTGACTTCAGAGTGGATCCTCCCTGTCATCCGGCCAGTGTTTGATGTGTGGCAAGCAGCACAGAAGCAGGATAGCTGAGGACTTTAAAAGAAGAGCAGAAAACAGGAACATATGTAGTTGTAAATGTAAATATCAGTGATACTTGTCTTGTCAAAGGGAATAAAATAATGAACTTACACACTCATTTAGGGAGGATCTTGACACTGCACAGAGGAGGCACAGTCAGTCTGACAATGATGGTGATCTGCAGGGATGTTTTCCTGCAGCAACATTCCTGCCGACTGGCCATATGATCCAGAGTAGTTGGTTTGTAATGAACAGAAAGGTGGATATGTTAGGTAGTATGCACTTAGAGCTGGTCCTAAGAAACAAACACATCCTGTAATAAACTGAATACCTTTAGTAGTGCTGCTGCAAATATAAAGCCCTTCTATCATGTGTGGTTTCAAAGAAGATGTTTTGGAGGCTCAGTCACAGAAACTGTGCAGTCTGTTCAGTCCTGAGTGTCTTAGCTCTGAAGGGATGGATCACAGAGAGGAAACACCTGAGTACAGATATTAAAATACACTCAAAATAACACTCCTAAGGTCAAGTGAAAACACAATTTAAACACTTTACAAAGAATTAATACATGTTTTCATGAAAATAATGTCATTAACCCTTTTTGTTGTGAGTAAATCTCACCGACTGCTAGTGGGACAAGCTAGAAGGAGGACTTATCACAGAATCTCTCCTGTGCTCCAGATGTGAAGTCTCATGCTCTGATCGTACGGCGATGAAGATGGTGATGATGAAGCCTCTCTGATCTGTGGCATTACAGTTTCTGGCTGCTATGTGCTTCACACTGTTGGATTTTACATGTGAAGCTTGGAGAAGACACAGGAGGACTGTGTCTCTCTTAACAAAAAAAAAAAAACAAAAAAAAAGAAACCTAACAACCTCCCACCGTACCCCCCCACATTCAACTCCCACCTACCCACTCCACTCAACTCCCCAGCCTCACACCACCCAATGTCTATACAAATGTAGGGTATCAACTGGTAACAAAAGCAAGTTTAACATATGTAGTGCATATGTAACACTGCTGAAACATTTCTGGCCAGAAATGTGCATTTATCATCCCAGACCCAGACCCACCCTGATAAATGCACTGGCTGAAACATGATAAAAGCTCATAAAATGTATGTTTCATTGAAAGATTTGTCCAAAAATATAATGATATACTTTTGAAAAAGTTTAAAGATTATATTAAACTGAAATCAATAACATTTTTGTAAATATTATTTCAAAATAGAGGCACAGATAAACTGGCTTAACTGTCATTATTGCTGTAATTAGATTTTTATTTTTATTTTTTTTATTTTTTTTAAAAGCAACCTTTAGTCTGTGTTGTTCTCTCAGAAACAATGAAGAAGCTGTTGAACATTTATTTGCTGTGTGGGCAATCCTCTGGTCCACCCTCCTCCCTCCCAGCCACAGTGAGACTGGGGCAGCCTGGCAGGATTTTGAAGCCTGGCTGCAGAGAGGATATGCCTACACTGTTTGTTTTAAACTGCTATATTTGATTTTTCTGACATTCATAGATTTCTGATTTTTAGATTTTCTGTAATACATAAAATTGTCATCTTTTACTGATATCATTACTTAATTCATTTAATTGTATTTTATGTAGACAATTCAAACATTATATTGCAATGCAGGCGCTTTTTCTTAAGTCAACTTTTAAATATCGCTCTACTTTCTTAAGTCATTCAAAAATATAGAAATTACTTACTGTAGTCAAAGATCTAGATCATGAATCATCACAGGACAATACACAGTATACAGGGTCATGGTAACTATGGTAGGTCTTCATGACTCCAGAATGGAGACATCGCTCTGGCTGAGAAATGAAAATTAGGTCAAGCAGTGTGTTCTTCTCTGTGGTAGGGGCAGTGATGACCTGTGCGTATCCCCTAGATTCAAACAGCTCCAGGATTGGTTTGTTTGCACTGGATAAAACATTCTCATTAAAATCACCACACACTATGATGGGACGACAGTCCATGATCTCTAATGAGTCTAATAGGCTTACCAGGTTTTTCAGGAATGGCCTCAGAGTGTAGTCTGGAGGTCTGTACACAACTGCAATCAGAGCACTGACTGGTGCTTCAACCTTTAAAGCCAGAAATTCAAGGTCAGTTACATTATGGATGTACTGTTTTTCATGCACTTGAATGTCACTCTTCACATAAACAGCAACTCCACCACCACTTCTGTTTGCCATCTGGGGAAAGTTTGTGTAGGACAGGTGTCTGTTGCGTTTGAACAAATTGTAATTTTCCAAGTGGAGACTCTCTGCGACAAAAAGAGCCCCATGAGGTGTGTTTCTGTTAGGCACAAAACATCTGCTAGACACAATTCATGGTGACTCTTGATGTCATTAATGTGAGCTGGCAGTCCCTCTGTATTATGATGAACAATGGTGAAAACCTCTGACCTGCTCAGTGTTTGTCTCACATGTAGAAGAGGCATCATGTCATCAAGGTTGGCTTGTCTCATGTTCTCAAGCGCTGCAGTGATTTCTGGATTGGTGAATATTTTTTCTCCTCCATATCAAGAAGATACAGTCCACTGAGAGGCGTCACTCTACTGACAGCTACGTAGGCCATGCCGGGCTCAAAAATGCTCTTAAGAGAGACAACAGCTGATGTGGTTGTCATACCCTGTACCTTATGTATTGTACATGCAAAGGCCAGCTTCACTGGGAACTGTCTTCGTACCACTCCTTTCTGCTTTAGATTCTCCTCTGCTCTCTCAATGTACACCATGTCGTCTGCTGGTGTGCGGTTATTCTTTCAGATGTCTCATTATCCATTTTAAGTCCAAGCTTGATGATGTGTTGGTCGTTTTCAGAGTAAACTACTCTAAGTAGTTTTCCAAAAGCTCCATTAACCAAACCATTTTGTATGTCAATGTTTCTGGTGAGCATGACACGAGCTCCTTCTGCAACTTTCAGTGTGTCTGGTAACTCGTTTTACCTCCTTTGAATGGTCTGTCTTGAAGTGCCATTCTGCCAGTTCTAGGATCCTTTCTATAATCATCTGCATGGATGTCAATGATATGAGTATGGAGCAGACCCAGTGTTGCAGAGTTGTGTGCATCCACTTCTTTGTTAGTTGCAAAAAATGTGCAACGCATCAGTCGGACAACGGGCTGGTTCAGTTATGGCCTGTGACAACAAATTTCTATCTGCTTCGCAAAGCACATCCAACTTTCCTTTCACACGGATTCTGTTCAGCATCTCAGCAAAGACAACATCATCTTTCTGACGCATAATCTCAGTCAGAGTGATCATCTGAAAATCCTCCCGCCACAGGTCGATCTCGGACGGGTCGTGCACACAGAGAGGTTTCGACTGTCGCACTGGGGGTAGCTGATAGAAGTCTCCAACAGCAATGACTGACATGCCTCCAAAGGGTCTCCGAGTCCCTTTGATCTGTTTAAGTCTTGCATCTACATATGCAAAGAGATGTCTTGACACCATAGACACTTCGTCAATGACGATTATTTCAGCATTCAAAAGTTCTGATCTGACTTCATCCAGCTGATTGCCAAGTCCCTGAATGGGAGGTTTTAAGCTTCTAGGGAGTTTGAGAAGAGAATGCAGTGTTGTTCCAGAAATGTTAAATGCTGCAGTCCCAGTGAAAGCAGTTAACAGGACAGTGGGTTTTGATATGTCAACGTCGTCTGCATATCTGGGCACTTTGCTCAGTATCTTAGATGCTTCTGAGTAGATGCATTTGATAAGATGTGATTTTCCTGTTCCAGCACCACCATTAATATAAAAGAAAAACTGCTCGGATTTAGAGCACAGACTTTTTAATGCACCAGTCTCTAACTGCATAAAATATGCAGGCTTGCTTCTTATTTAGATTCTGAAACATCTGACGTAACAAAGTGGGATCAATAGCAGGGGGTTCCCTGATGGCTCTGACTTCTGTTGAAGCATCAGCCTGACGGCTGTAGTCGGGCACATCTTCCTGTTCATTTTCATTGTCTCGCTCTCTTTCTTGTTCAACAAGTGGCAACCTTACAAGATCTGATTCAGGTGCCAGATTACACCATTCATCAGTCACACCTCTGTTCTGCTCATATTCCTCAACAGCGCTCTCGATCTCCTCACTGTTTTTCTCATATTTTTCTCTGTTTCTTTTGACAGTGTGTTGCACGTACTCAAGACGGTCAGTACCTGGTAGCTGTACACAGCCAGCACCATAGAAAGCCTGATAGGTTGGCAAAGATGGTGTTTTCAGTTCATGGTCTGAACGATGAGGAAGGTACAGTTTAAGCAGTCTTCGAAATATTGCTCTGGATGTTTTTCTTGTGAGCAGCGGTGAAATCTGATGATAGCAGGCTTATTGTTTTGCGCCTTTGCACAAATCCCATCTCATTGAGAAGGGCAAAACATCTTTACCTTTTGTCTGTTGGCCATAGACAATCCTGCAAGTAGCAGCAAAGTCTGCCATGCACATCTCCTCATACTCTGGTGTTTCAGGTCTGGCTTTGTATTTGTCATTCAAAGATGTCATCCAAACATTGGAAGACTCAGGTGTTGTGTTGTCCAGAACTGACAGGGGACGACTCATTTTCACTGGATTATCATCAGTTGGTATGAATATTACAGCCCGTGAACATTGCTTCATGTGAAGACCACATGCACGAGCAACACACTCCTGTGCACTGATCTCTCGCTTCTTTGAATATGCCTGCATGACAGCTCTCATTTCATCGCACTCATTTACACTGTCCTTATGGGAGTTCTCAATGACAGTTTTCAGGTACTCAGATAGCCTGCCCTCTTTTTTTGATATATATTTCATTAAATAATTTGCTGCACCGAAAGCATCTAAAACAAAGCTTATGTCGATATTACTGTTCCAGGCTTCAAGCAGATGTGGATTATAGCCGTTTATCCAAGAGTCTTTTGGATCACGCTTTAGTATGATCGTACTCCTTGTGTTCATTTTATTCAGGTATCGCTCATATTCTGCATGTGTCAACTTGCATCTTGCCAAGAGCTGCTCTAAACTCATGGAAGCAGTTTCAGGCTCATTCAGCAGCTGGTTCAGTGGCCTGAGCTTGTTTTTGCTGTTTCTACCTCCAGTTCATCATCCTCACTGGGTCTTGTGATCATTGTCTCATTGCAGGGTGGTTTAGGAAAACCAAAACGGCACCCGGAGCTTAAACTCCTAAAGCACGTCTTCGTGTGGTTCTTACTGTGTTTTGCACTTCTGTTACTTTCTTGTACAGTTCAGGTTGTTTATGTGGATCAGGCAGCTGAGCTGTGATGTATTTGTTTATAAAATCAACAACAGTTTGATCATCATCCTCCTCAAACACAGGAGCACCTTCTACCCACAGGAGGCAGTGTATGTGTGGGCTTCCTCTGTGCTGAAACTCGACTCTGTAAAAGTAGTCAATGACTTTGCCAAGTGGCTCTGCAGGAGATAAGAGTAAATCTCTGAATAATGCTTCAACTCTCTTGTCAAACATGCGCATTGTTGTGACAGGATTGCTCCTCAGGATGTCACACTTTGCTGACCAGTCGAGTCCTTCAAAATTGACTTGTTCACCTTGCTGCCTTGTTATTGCCTCAATCACTTGGGCCAGCGCATTTCAGCAGCTGAGAATGTGCAAAAGAACGTGGGAGTTCCCAACTGTCTGATCATGGCAAAAGATCTCTAGTGGTTTTCTCCCAATAGGCTGGGGTTCCTCTCAGAGGCTGCATGAATCTCACTGCATCTTTATTTCTCACCAGTTTCTCCACCTCATGTTTATCTTGTAACATGCCTGAGGTTATTTTTCTCCCATCTCTGGTCAAAGGCTTTGCCTTCCTTAACTGTATTGTCATGCTGGAAGTAGCCAAATGTATTTCAGTCACAAACTGTGCAAAGAACAAATAGTTTGTGTCTCTGGCAAAACGATCATCAATGCAGAAAAGTCTTGATTTGAAATACCCACTGGGGGATACTTTGATCAGCCTTCTTTCATCCAGTGTGTTTTGGCCTGTAGGAAACTGCACAGGGAAGGCCATGGCCTCCAGTTTAGGTGTTTTGAAAAAACTTATTGGATTGTTTCTCTCTGCAGGAGCAACAGAGTAGATTCCTTCACTGAAACATAATATCTCCTCAGCCACATCAGGGGGCTGCAAACAGGACTCGAGTGCAAAACCACCATTAGTCAGTCCATCTGCTTGCTCTGAATCATCTCTCATCTGCTCATGTGGTTGTTCACCATCACAGGGTAACATGTCAATATCCTGTTCATTTTTATTTTGTGCTTCACTCAGTGCATTTTTCTCACAGCTGTCAATTTCCATTAAATCAGCCTCATCGTAATCGTCCTCATTCATGTTTTCATCATCCTCCTCCTCATCATCTTCATCAGGAAGTGTTGGATCACACAGCTCAGCATCATCTCTGATGCTCACATCCTTATACTGTGGATGAATCTGCTTGAGTTTATGCAGTGCTTGCACAAGTTTAGACCAGCTTACAGTCTGAAACAGCTGATGACCTTTATAAGACAAGCGTCTCTTCAGTTTTACTCTCATGACTTGAGAATTAATTCTTAATCTAGGCAATGCTTCAACAGTTTCCTGTACCTCTGATGGGACACAGACCACATTTCCTCTAATTGCTCTCTGTCTGCCTTTGGGAAGAGGAATAATCTTGGCAAATGGTATGCACTTGGCTATGAGATGTCTCTCCAGTATGTTGAGATCAGACAGTTCAGGTGGAACATCAGCAAGCTCCAGTTTATTGGCCGCAGCAAGTGCTGGCATGGATCCATTTTAAGATGATTGTGGCAGGTGTGACAAATCCCTCTCTCTTTCTCTCATCAGGCACATTGCACTGCTCATTTCTGCAGTTTTCATCACAAACATGAACAAACTTTCCTGTCAAACATGTTGCAACCACATGTGGGTTTTTGACATAATTTGACCTTCTGCAGAGTCGCACTTGGTTCGGAAATGAAGCCTTGAAACATACGGTACATGGGTATGATGGTCCAACTTTGATTTGTGATTTGAACACAGATATGGCCTCGTTGATCACACTGTTGTCACTCTCTTGGGTTTGTCTGTTAACCCATCTGTATTTCCTTTTTATTTTCATGGCACATCTCATATTGTGCATAATCCTGAATGCAAGATTACTTTGATACCTGTCTCGCATTAGTTGTTTCATTAGTTGTCTGTGTCTTACTCTGAATGCATTGTCACGTGCATAACGCTGAGTCACTCGAGATCTCTGTCTCTCTCTGAATTCTGGGCTCTCTTGATACCTTTTAGTGATATAGTTTTTTTGTTTCTGTCTGAAATCAGTATTCTCACAGTACCGTCTTTTCATATATTGTTGCCGCTTCTGTCTGAATTCATCGTTCTCACTGTAACGTCTTTTGATATATTGTTTTTGTTTCTGTCTAACTTTAGCATTCTCAGAAAATCGTCTTTTAACATATTGTTGTTGTTTCTTCTGAATGAATTCAGCATTGTCAGAGTAACGTCTTTTAATATATTGTTGATGTTTCCGTCTGACTTCAGGATTGTTTTTATATGCCATGCTTGTGCAAGATTTTTTCTTTTGTTTGTATACTTTGTTTGAAGCATACCTTTGTCGTTCTTTCCTTTTTTGGTTTTCTTTTCTCTGTTTTCTCGGTTTGTCTGATGCCATTAATCTTCTTTTCATTTTGCGCCTTTGGTGTTTATTAACTTTTGTCAGGTTACAGATTTTTTGTAAAACTGTATCAGAAAGATCACAGGCAGCACTTGACTGACAGGAAAAAACATCATTTGATGGAAGGACATTAAAGTCACTGGATAGTTCTTTGGTAGGTATAAAAGTAAATTCACTCTGAGGAGCTTCGTATGATGTGAACTGAGTCATGTTGACTTCTTGTTGTTTCACCAGTGGTGTACAAATGGCTATTTGAGAAAAGATGTTCTCAGTAAGATCAGCGGTTGTGTTTCTCCTTGGAGTAGAGGAGTTTACTTCATCAACATTTGTATCAGAGTGAGTAGGTGCCACAGCAGTGGAAGCTGTTGGTCTGCAGACTGTGTCTGAGATAGTTTCACTCAGGTTGACTGTGCTCATACTGTAGAACTGCACAGGCTTCAGCTCATAGTTACAAGAGGGTGATATCTCCATCATTTCATAAGATTCTTGGATCCTCTTAATCATGTCACTGAGGAGTGTGAATTTCAGCATCACTGCTGTACCACGATTACGTGACCATAGTGGTAGAGGAAGACCACTGGGTGTTCTGGAGTGTGGATCAAAGAAACCATATTTGCCTGATGTGGATCTGAACACTGCAATACACAATCCACTCATAATCAGTAAGGCATACTGCACATCTGACAACAGGCAGCTCAGTCCTGCTTCTAAGCTGAGAAAGGTATCTACTGCTTCCTCTGGAGGTTCTTCAAATGTCCCATACCGGGAAGGCTGTGTCATGTCGACATGATACATAGACCTGCAAGCATCAACTTTGTCTGGCATCTCATCGGTTGCCAAATGAATATTTTAGGAAATCGTTTCTTGGCCTCTTTGTACATCACATCACCTTTATCCAAGACAAGATTAAGGTCAGCTGTAGTCATGTTTTCATTCTCATGAAGGAATGCAAGAAATGTGAGTGAATTACATGTGCACTGCTTGTTTCTGGAGTCTCCATATTTAGGATGTGCCTGGCTGTGAGATGCGCAGACACATGTGTTACAGAGGGCTGGTTTTCAAGGTTCACTGTTTCTGCATGAGATGGCCCTGCCACATCACTGTGATGGCCTCTTTTCACAACATTGGCATAACCGACCTGTGGGGCACTTGACACCTTATGTTGGTCTCTGTGGTTTACCTGATGTTCATTAAATTCATGCTGCAGTCCACTCTTTACAGCATCAGCATAGGATACCTGTTGTACATGTGCAGGAACATGTTGACCTGCCGGTCTGACACCATCAGCATTGGTCTTTGCAGACACACTGTCTTCTGCAGAGCTCTGAAGAAAATCACACTCAGCTTGTTCACATGTTGGTACACTGTGAAACTCATGGAACTTCTTCCAGCGTTGTTTTGCAGCTTGTGACTTTTTCTGCTTCCTTGGCATTTTACACACCTGTTTCTCTTAGTCTTTAGAAAATATATTCAAAAATAAGAGTGGCACACACCAGGAGATGTTGTCTTTGTCTTTATATTTCAGTTTTATTTCTCAGAAACAGATGTCTTTGTTTGTTTGACAGTTTTTTTGTCAGTCGAGAGAATAATATGCACTCTCTTTATGGGCTTGGCACAACTTAGCAGCAAGCCCAGAATGAAAAACAGGTAGAGAGAAAATTTAGAAGAGAGAATAGACAGAGCAGGAGAGACACGGCTGGGAAATCACAATCAAACCGTGAATTAGAGTTTTATTTGTTCAGTTTGTTCTCAGGTAGAGGCAATATGCACTCTTTATTGCTTTAATGGCTTGGCATTTTTCAGCAGCAAGCCAAGAGTGAAAAACAGGTAGAGAGAAAATTTAGCAGAGAGAACAGACAGAGCAGGAAAGACACGGCTGGGAAATCCCAATTAAACCGTGAATTAGAGTTCCTTGAACTCTAAAATTAGAGACGCGGCTTTGAAATCAAACCGCAGAGTTTTCTTTGTTTGTTCAGTTTGTTCATAGGTTGAGGCAAAATATGCACTCTTTATTGCTTTATTGGCTTGCCATTATTCAGCAGCAAGCCAGGAGTGAAAAACAGGTAGAGAGAAAATTTAGCAGAGAGAACAGACAGAGCAGGAAAGACACGGCTGGGAAATCCCAATTAAACCGTGAATTAGAGTTCCTTGAACTCTAAAATTAGAGACGCTGACTTTGAAATCAAACCGCAATAAGATTCTTGGTTTGGCAAAATTTCTCACAAACCACAGGGTGAAATAATGATAGAAGGAAGGCAGAGACAACAGGTGGAGCTGTACAGAGGATAGAGGGGATGGGGGGGTTGGGATGTGAGAGAGAAGACTGGAGATCTGGTCCTTATTCTTCTTCTGCACACTGCGAACAAAAAAGAAGAAAAATAATAATTTTATTAAAATTATATCACATGGTAATTGTATGAACTAATTGTGACTAATGAAAAGGACAAAACAAAATATTCAAGCTAAACTGTTGTTGGCTGCCAGGTGGAAAAAGTTGCATAATTGGGCACTTTTAAAATAATAAATATTTATTTAAATTCAGCAATAATATTTTTAATACAAATATGATTGAGTGAATCATTAACTAATCACATGTAGTGTGACTACAAAAATGTACGGAAAAAATATTTTAGCCCAAGCTAAATACACAAGCTGCACTTATGTGTATTTATTATAAACTTGTGTTTAAAAGGTCTAGTTTGAATGAAAGATTGAACCCATCACTTTACAGCTTATATAAGTCAGATTATTTTTTTTATTTTGGTCTACTTCTCTTACAGTATGTGCACACCTACCAGGCAAAGCACAGATGTCAGTCAAGTTCCTGAAAGTGTAAGACGAGAAATAATATGTTAGTTGTGTGTACAGTGTTATTAGACTTACAGAAATACAAAGCCCACACGATATGATACACAGAACTTACATTCAACAAGGTAACTAACAAGGTTAACTGAAGTATTTCAACTTATGTAAGGCTATTTTTAGACTGTTACTAGTCTTAGCATTGCTGCTAGCATTGCTGCTAGCGCTAGCATTCCTGCAAACGTCAGCACTTCAGTTAGTGTTAGCATTGCTACTAGCGCTAACACTCTTACTGTTAAAACTGAGCCACAATGGCAATAATAAAGCTCATTTGTTACGTTTGTCTCACTGACCGCCAATAAATATCACAGGAATATCACAGTAATATTCTTTTTGTCAGTTAACAACTGCTAAGGCTAGGGTTAGCACTACACCCAGCGTTAGCATTGTTGCTAGCATTAGCATTGAAGCTAGCGTTAGCACGCTGCTAACAACAGCAAAAGTCATAAAGCACTCTTACTGTTAAAACTAAGCCACAATGGTAATAATAAAGCTCATTTGTTACTTTTGTCTCACTGAACGCCAAGAAATATCACAGGAATATCACAGTAATATTCTTTTTGTCAGTTAACAACCGCTAACGCTAGCAATAATGCTAGCATTAGCATTGAAGCTAGCGTTAGCACTGCTGCTAACGCTAGCAATAATGCTAGCATTAGCATTGTTGCTAGCATTAGCATTGAAGCTAGCGTTAGCACTGCTGCTAACAGCAAAACGTGATAAACAAATATAAATGATAGCGAAGGTTCTTTTTTTCTTTCTTTATTCTTTGAACTCTTTTAAACTCTGATGGACTTGATATGTGAGTTTAAATGTCAAACATGTATTTTTACCATCATAAAAATAAAACAGTGCAGTACTGAGTGTACTGTACTTACCACAGCAGAGAGCAAAGCGGAATGACGACAGTTGGTCCAGTGATAGGTTGAAAACAGATGAGGCGTTCAGGTGGTGCTTGGAAATTTGAGCATCAGTTTGAACAGCAATAATGAGTATATACATGTCTGTGTGTTAGTCTCTGTGTGAGAGACATAGAGAGATAGAGGGAAAAAATACACTAGTGTACAAATTGGTACTTTTTGTATAAGCGAATGAGTGACATACAGAAAAATATGGCAACTGGCATTACATGAGGAAATAAAAAGTATTTAATCTTGAACTGTTTTGTGGGTTTTATTTTAAAACTACTTTAAGTTTGTTAGTGGGGAGATAAACTATACAGACTATAAACAGAGACATTAAATGAGATTAGATTAGTTAAACATTAGTTAAAATGTGGGAAAATCAACTGCAGACAGGTAGATGCTGTAAGCTTTAATTATCCAGTCAGAAAGGATGATTTTAAAGTCATCAACTGACTCCAACTGCCATCTGAAAAACCTGTTTGCCAATCACAATGCTCTACTTAGTTGGCATATACTAACTACTGACCCCTGTAAAATCTGTCTTATTGTACCTATTGAAAAAGTTAATCTTCCTACAACTGCTTAGATGCAGCATTTTAGGTCTAACCTTGGCACAGTGAGAGAGAGAGAGAGCTCGTTAAGCAGGCAGGTGTGAGCCTGGTTGCTATAGTGACTGCACCCAATGGCTCAGTACACATGGACACAGACATGCACCTCACTTTTGCTGCTTAAAATGAACAGAAAAGTCAGGCCGAAACAAATCGCTCCCAAATGAAAAGTACATGTCGTATTGACAAAATTCTTTCACCGTGAGCGACAGCAATGTCCAGTCTACCTAATTCTCAGTTTTCATGCCTGTGGAGTTTATTATATGGACGTGGTCACATTGTAAAGACACCATGCTCTTCTGATTTTGAAACGAACCTTCTGAGCCATTTTAACATTAGAGTCTATGGAAGAGTTGGAGGAAGGAGGCTGTGCATTGGTGACATTTATGAAAGAACCATAACACCTAGTATAATAGTAAACATATTGGATGAAAGAGGACAGCGATGGCTACGTTTTGAGGGTAAAATCATACCTGTAGACGAAACGCTGCGGACACAGCAGCAGTTTTAAGAAAATATTTTAAGATTAATTCCCCCTGCTCTCACTCTACCAGTTGAGCTGTCTCACTCTAGCGGCAACATTCGTCCCATACACACCCATTATAAACTCTGAAACGGGTGAAAAACATCAAGAAACTTAAACTGGAACTGAAGAAAAAGTATAACAGATATTGCAAAGATAAATACAAGTTGAATAGTTGAATGTCTTGTCTTCGTTTTAAAGTTTGAATGGTAGCTCTATGTCAACGTATGTTGAAGTAGATACAGTTTAAAGAGGAGTGAGTTGAATGAGAATTTGAAGGGTCTCTCCATTGAAATACATGGGAAATTTTTGTTGAAAAAGTTGAATAAAATTAAAAATATAAATGTTATAAATGAGAAAAATAGAAGCAGTCATGTCCTAAAGAAGAGGAATCTAACGGTGTTTGAATGATTTTTCTAAGTTGAACGGTTTTGAAGGAGTTAGATGCCAAAAACGCACGACGGAATATATAAAATAGAATAATAATAAAGATTTGAATAACAATACTGTGAATGCTTTTACAAGCATTCACACTAACTAGAAAGTGCATTTTCTGAAGAAACTGCAGTGTGAATGCTTGAATCTGAATGTATTCACTGAAATGAATTAACTGCTGAATTTTAAGTTAAAAATGTTGAGTGAGATGAAAAATACAGAAATTTGCACCTGAAAACAAAAAAGCTGAACTGCTAAAAGCTGACATCCACACAGAAGTTGGAAAAGAGCTGAAAATGTTTTAAATGTAAATTAGAAAAACATAAGAAATGACAAAAGACTATTTAGAGTCAGAAAACATCTGAATGAATATTAAAAGTTCATATTCTTTGAATCACTGAATGACTAAAATGTGATCCCTCCACTTGGATCCACACAGTTTAAAAAGTTTACATCTCTGAGCTTTGAAAGACACAGTTTTGGAAAGAGAACAACGATGGCGACGTTTTGAGGGTAAAATGATGGCTGTAGAGCAAACACTGTGGACACAGCAGCAGTTGAAAGAGAAGTGTTTAAGATGAATCTTGGCACAGTGAGAGACAGAGCTCGTTAGGCAGGCAGGTGTGAGCCTGGTTGCTATAGTGACTGCACCCAATGGCTCCATACACACGCTCACAGACATGCACCTCACTTTTGCTGCTTAAAATGAACTGAAAAGTCAGCCACTAACAAATCCTTCCCAAATGAAAAGTACAGGCCGTATTGACAAAATTCTTTCACCGTGAGCGGCAGCAATGTCTAGTCTACCTAATTCTCAGTTTTCATGCCTGTGGAGTTTATTATATGGACGTGGTGACAGTGGAAAGACAGCCTACTCTTCTGATTTTCAAAGGAACTTTCTGAGCCATTTTAACATTGGAGTCTATGGAGGAGTTGGAGGGAGGAGGCTGTGCATTGGTGACATTTATGAAAGAACCATAACACCTAGTACAATAATAAACACATTGGATGAAAGAGGACAGCGATGGCTACGTTTTGAGGGTAAAATCATACCTGTAGAGCAAACGCTGCGGACACAGCAGCAGTTTTAAAAAAGATTTTAAGATTAATTTTTTTGCTCCTCTCACTCTAGCAGTTCAGCTGTCTCACTCTAGCCCCAACATTCCGTCCCATACACACCCATTATAAACGCTGAAACGGCTGATAAAACATCATGAAACTTAAACTGGAACTGAAGAAAAAGTATAACAGATATTGAAAAGATAAATACAAGTTGAATAGTTGAATGTCTTGTCTTCGTTTTAAAGTTTGAATGGTGGCTCTATGTCAACGTATGTTGAAGTAGATACAGTTTAAAAATGAGTAAGTTGAATGAGGATTTGAAGGGTCTCCCCATTGAAATACATGGGAAATTTTTGTTGAAAAAAGTTGAATAAAATTAAAAATATAAATGTTAAAAATGAGAAAAGTAGAAGCAGTCATGTCCAAAAGAAGAGGAATCTAACGGTGTTTGAATGGTTTTTCTAAGTTGAATGGTTTTGAAGGAGATAGATGCCAAAAAACGTACGGAATATGAAATAATAATAATAAAGATTAGAAGAACAATACTGTGAATGCTTTTACAAGCATTCACACTAACTAGAAAGTGCATTTTCTGAAGAAACTGCAGTGTGAATGCTTGAATCTGAATGTATGCACTGAAATGAATTAATTGCTGAATTTTAAGTGAAAAATGTTGAATGAGATGAAAAATACAGAGTTTTTAACCTAAAAACAAAAGTGCAGAACTTTTGAAAGCTGATGTTCACACAGAAGAAGTTGGAAAATAGCTGAAAAGTTTTTAAATTAAAATTTGGAAAACCTAAGAAATGAGAACAGAAAATTTAGAGTCAGAAAACCTCTGAATGAATATTAAAAGTTCATATTCTTTGAATCACTGAATGACTAAAGTGTAATCCCTCCACTTGGATCCACACAGTTTTAAAGGTTTACATCTCTGAGCTTTTAAAGACACGCTGTTGGAAAGAGAACAACGATGGCTTCGTTTTGAGGGTAAAATGATGGCTGTAGAGCAAACACTGTGGACACAGCAGCAGTTGAAAGAGAAGTGTTTAAGATGAATCTTGGCACAGTGAGAGACAGAGCTCGTTAGGCAGGCAGCTGTGAGCCTGGTTGCTATAGTAACTGCACCCAATGGCTCAGTACACACGCACACAGACATGCACCTCACTTTTGCTGCTTAAAATGAACAGAAAAGTCAGGCCGAAACAAATCGCTCCCAAATGAAAAGTACAGGTCCTATTGACGAAATTCTTTCACCGTGAGTGGCAGCAATGTCCAGTCTACCTAATTCTCAGTTTTCATGCCTGTGGAGTTTATTATATGGACGTGGTGACAGTGGAAAGACACCATGCTCTTCTGATTTTCAAAGGAACTTTCTGAGCCATTTTAACATTGGAGTCTATGGAGGAGTTGGAGGGAGGAGGCTGTGCTTTGGTGACATTTATGAAAGAACCATAACACCTAGTACAATAGTAAACACATTGGATGAAAGAGGACAGCGATGGCTACGTTTTGAGGGTAAAATCATACCTGTAGAGCAAACGCTATGGACACAGCAGCAGTTTTAAAAATATTTTAAGATTAATTTTTTCGCTCCTCTCACTCTAGCAGTTGAGCTGTCTCACTCTAGCCCCAACATTCCGTCCCATACACACCCATTATAAACGCTGAAACGGCTGAAAAACATCATGAAACTTAAACTGGAACTGAAGAAAAAGTATAACAGATATTGAAAAGATAAATACAAGTTGAATAGTTGAATGTCTTGTCTTCGCTTTTAAAGTTTGAATGGTGGCTCTATGTCAATGTATGTGGAAGTAGATACAGTTTGAAAATGAGTAAGTTGAATGAGGATTTGAAGGGTCTCCCATTGAAATACATGGGAAATTTTTGTTGAAAAAGTTGAATAAAATTAAAAATATAAATGTTATGAATGAGAAAAATAGAAGCAGTCATGTCCTAAAGAAGAGGAATCTAACGGTGTTTGAATGGTTTTTCTAAGTTGAACGGTTTTGAAGGAGATAGATGCACAAAAACGTACGGAATATGATATAATAATAATAATAATAATAAAGATTACAACAACAATACTGTGAATGCTTTTACAAGCATTCACACTAATAACTAGAAAGTGCATTTTCTGAAGAAACTGCAGTGTGAATGCTTGAATCTCAATGTATGCACTGAAATGTATTAATTGCTGAATTTTTAGTTAAAAATTTTGAATGAGATGAAAAATACAGAAATTTGCACCTGAAAACAAAGTGCTGAACTGCTAAAAGCTGACAAGCACAGAGAAGAAGTTGGAAAATAGCTGAAAATGTTTTAAATGTAAATTAGAAAAACCTGAGTAATGAGAAAAGACTATTTACAGCAGTGGTTCCCAAAGTGTGGGGCCCGCCCCCTAGGGGGGGCGCAGAGCTATTGCAGGGGGGGCGCGGCATGAAAAGGAAAAAAAAAAAACAAAAACAAAACAACGCTTGGACACTGCTAGCACGGGCGCCCACACAAACGCATAAAGCAGGAGATGAAGCATAGCTGAATATGTTTCAAACCAACTTCATTCTAAGCCAAAGACTAGAAAATATGGTGAAGCATATCTTCCTTTGGTTTCACCTGCACAAGTGCTGAGGTAGGTCTCCTGCAGAATTAGTTTTCCCTGCATCGGGAGCAGCGCTGGGCTGTTCAAATCACGGACAAACAGTATCCCACAGTTGTTTATGTTTTTGAACCCATTTTGTAGAGGTTTTTTGAAAATGTATTGATAGCAATGTTGAACATTATTACACAGGAAAAAAACAACTACATGTAAAATAATTACACCGTGATGCCTCTGCCTTTCTAAATGCAGGGACAGTAATGGCCTGTATATGTAAGCGTGTAAAACCTGCAGAGTCAGATTAACAGTATTTTGTCTCTATCTGCCATTCTGCAATTCATCTCATGTAAACAATAACGTGGCGCACAGTGTGACGTGAAAAGGCACATACCTTTGACATTGCGTGACAAACTCTGTATTCCTTGTCCACACGTAACGCAAAAAAAAAGGAGTTTTAAAAATCTCCGTTCTCGGTGATTCGACACGCCGTTTACATGTGCCCGAAACAGCTGCGCGTTCAAAAATACCGTGTAGGTGCGGACGGAGCGTAAAAGAGTTGGTAGTTTATTTTCTTACTACCTGTAATTTATTGCAGATTATTTGTATTTGCTTAATTGTTTAATAAATGTTTGAGGTGTGAAATAAACCGCAATGGAGCAAAATATGGGTGTGTGTGGTTGAAGGATGTGTTTGTGTGCAGAAAGTGCTTGCAGCTGCACGGGGGGGGGGGCGCGAACATTTTTCTTGTTAAACAAGGGGGGCCCAGCAAAAAAAGTTTGGGAACCACTGATTTAGAGGCAGAAAACATCTGAATGAATATTAAAAGTTCATATTCTTTGAATCACTGAATGACTAAAATATGATCCCTCCACTTGGATCCACACAGTTTTAAAGGTTTACATCTCTGAGCTTTGAAAGACACACTGTTGGAAAGAGAAGAACGATGGCTTCGTTTTGAGGGTAAAATGATGGCTGTAGAGCAAACACTGTTGACACAGCAGCAGTTGAAAGAGAAGTGTTCAAGATGAATCTTGGCAGAGTGAGAGAGAGCTCGTTAGGCAGGCAGGTGTGAGCCTGGTTGCTATAGTGACTGAGCCAGGGGCTCCATACACACGCACACAGACATGCACCTCACTTTTGCTGCTTAAAATGAACAGAAAAGTCAGCCCCAAACAAATCCTTCCCAAATGAAAAGTACATGTCGTATTGACAAAATTCTTTCACCGTGAGTGGCAGCAATGTCTAGTCTACCTAATTCTCAGTTTTCATGCCTGTGGAGTTTATTATATGGACGTGGTGACAGTGTAAAGACAGCATGCTCTTCTGATTTTCAAAGGAACTTTCTGAGCCATTTTAACATTGGAGTCTATGGAGGAGTTGGAGGGAGGAGTCTGTGCTTTGGTGACATTTATGAAAGAAGCATAACACCTAGGACAATAGTAAACACATTGGATGAAAGAGGACAGCGATGGCTACGTTTTGAGGGTAAAATCATACCTGTAGAGCAAACGCTGCGGACACAGCAGCAGTTTTAAAAAAGATTTTAAGATTAATTTTTTCGCTCCTCTCACTCTAGCAGTTGAGCTGTCTCACTCTAGCCCCAACATTCCGTCCCATACACACCCATTATAAACTCTGAAACGGCTGAAAAATCATCATGAAACTTAAACTGGAACTGAAGAAAAGTATAATAGATATTGAAAAGATAAATACAAGTTGAATAGTTGAATGTCTTGTCTTCGTTTTAAAGTTTGAATGGTGGCTCTATGTCAACGTATGTTGAAGTAGATACAGTTTGAAAATGAGTAAGTTGAATGAGGATTTGAAGGGTCTCCCCATTGAAATACATGGGAAATTTTTGTTGAAAAAAGTTGAATAATTTTAAAAATATAAATGTTATAAATGAGAAAAGTAGAAGCAGTCATGTCCAAAAGAAGAGGAATCTAACGGTGTTTGAATGGTTTTTCTAAGTTGAGCGGTTTTGAAGGAGTTAGATGCCAAAAAACGTACGGAATGTTGTTAAGATAATAATAATAAAGATTTGAAGAACAATACTGTGAATGCTTTTACAAGCATTCACACTAATAAGAAAGATTACAACAACAATACTGTGAATGCTTTTACAAGCATTCACACTAACTAGAAAGTGCATTTTCTGAAGAAACTGCAGTGTGAATGCTTGAATCTGAATGTATGCACTGAAATGAATTAATTGCTGAATTTTATGTTAAAAATGTTGAATGAGATGAAAAATACAGAAATCTTCACCTGAAAACAAAAGTGCTGAACTACTAAAAGCTGACATCCACACAGAAGAAGTTGGAAAAGAGCTGAAAATGTTTTAAATATAAATCAGAAAAACCTAAGAAATGAGAAAAGAAAATTTAGAGCAAAAAAACATCTGAATGAATATCAAAAGTTCATATTCTTTGAACAACTGAATGACTAAAATGTGATCCCTCCACTTGGATGCACACAGTTTAAAATGTTTGTATCTATGAGCTTTGAAAGACACAGTGCTGGAAAGAGAACAACGATGGCGACGTTTTGAGGGTAAAATGATGGCTGTAGTGCAAACACTGTGGACATAGCAGCAGTTGAAAGAGAAGTGTTTAAGATGAATCTTGGCACAGTGAGAGACAGAGCTCGTTAGGCAGGCAGGTGTGAGCCTGGTTGCTATAGTGACTGCACCCAATGGCTCCATACACACGCACAGACATGCACCTCACTTTTGCTGCTTAAAATGAACAGAAAAGTCAGGCCGAAACAAATCGTTCCCAAATGAAAAGTACAAGTCGTATTGACGAAATTCTTTCACCGTGAGCGACAGCAATGTCTAGTCTACCTAATTCTCAGTTTTCATGCCTGTGGAGTTTATTATATGGACGTAGTGACAGTGGAAAGACACCATGCTCTTCTGAATTTCAAATGAACCTTCTGAGCCATTTTAACATTAGAGTCTATGGAAGAGTTGGAGGGAGGAGCCTGTGCTTTGGTGACATTTATGAAAGAACCATAACACCTAGTACAATAGTAAACACATTGGATGAAAGAGGACAGCGATGGCTACGTTTTGAGGGTAAAATCATACCTGTAGATCAAACGCTGCGGACACAGCAGTAGTTTTAAAAAAGATTTTAAGATAAATTTTTTCGCTCCTCTCACTCTAGCAGTTGAGCTGTCTCACTCTAGCCCCAACATTCCGTCCCATACACACCCATTATAAACTCTGAAACGGCTGAAAAAACATCATGAAACTTAAACTGGAACTGAAGAAAAAGTATAATAGATATTGAAAAGATAAATACAAGTTGAATAGTTGAATGTCTTGTCTTCGTTTTAAAGTTTGAATGATGGCTCTACGTCAATGTATGTGGAAGTAGATACAGTTTAAAGAGGAGTGAGTTGAATTAGAATTTGAAGGGTCTCTCCATTGAAATACATGGGAAATTTTTGTTGAAAAAAGTTGAATAATTTTAAAAATATAAATGTTATAAATGAGAAAAGTAGAAGCAGTCATGTCCAAAAGAAGAGGAATCTAATGGTGTTTGAATGGTTTTTCTAAGTTGAACGGTTTTGAAGGAGTTAGATGCCAAAAAACGTACGGAATATGGAATAATAGATAACTAGAAAGTGCATTTTCTGAAGAAACTGCAGTGTGAATGCTTGAATCTGAATGTATGCACTGAAATGGCTTAATTGCTGACTTTTAAGTTAAAAATGTTGAATGAGATGAAAAATACAGAGTTTTTAACCTGAAAACAAAAGTGCTGAACTGCTAAAAGCTGACAACCACACAGAAGAAGTTGGAAAAGAGCTGAATGTTTTAAATATAAATCAGAACAACCTAAGAAATGAGAAAAGAAAATTTAGAGCAAAAAAACATCTGAATGAATATTAAAAGTTCATATTCTTTGAATCACTCAATGACTAAAATGTGATCCCTCCACTTGGATGCACACAGTTTAAAACGTTTGTATCTATGAGCTTTGAAAGACACGGTGCTGGAAAGAGAACAACGATGGCAACATTTTGAGGGTAAAATGATGGCTGTAGAGCAAACACTGTGGACACAGCAGCAGTTGAAAGAGAAGTGTTTAAGATTAATCTTGGCACAGTGAGAGACAGAGCTCGTTAGGCAGGCAGGTGTGAGCCTGGTTGCTATAGTGACTGCACCCAATGGCTCCATACACACGCACACAGACATGCACCTCACTTTTGCTGCTTAAAATGAACAGAAAAGTCAGGTCGAAACAAATCGCTCCCAAATGAAAAGTACAGGTCCTATTGACGAAATTCTTTCACCGTGAGTGGCAGCAATGTCCAGTCTACCTAATTCTCAGTTTTCATGCCTGTGGAGTTTATTATATGGACGTGGTGACAGTGTAAAAACACCATGCTCTTCTGATTTTCAAACGAACCTTCTGAGCCATTTTAACATTAGAGTCTATGGAGGAGTTGGAGTGAGGAGGCTGTGCTTTGGTGACATTTATGACAGAACCATAACACCTAGTACAATAGTAAACACATTGGATGAAAGAGGACAGCGATGGCTATGTTTTGAGGGTAAAATCAGACCTGTAGAGCAAACGCTGCGGACACAGCAGCAGTTTTAAAAAATATTTTAAGATTAATTTTTTCGCTCCTCTCTGGCAGTTGAGCTGTCTCACTCTAGCCCTAACATTCCGTCCCATACACACCCATTATAAACTCTGAAACGGCTGAAAAATCATCATGAAACTTAAACTGGAACTGAAGAAAAAGTATAATAGATATTGAAAAGATAAATACAAGTTGAATAGTTGAATGTCTTGTCTTCGTTTTAAAGTTTGAATGGTGGCTCTACGTCAACGTATGTGGAAGTAGATACAGTTTAAAGAGGAGTAAGTTGAAGGAGAATTTGAAGGGTCTTCCCATTGAAATACATGGGAAATTTTTGTTGAAAAAAGTTGAATAAAATTAAAAATATAAATGTTATAAATGAGAAAAATAGAAGCAGTCATGTCCAAAAGAAGAGGAATCTAATGGTGTTTGAATGGTTTTTCTAAGTTGAACGGTTTTGAAGGAGATAGACTACAAAAAACGTACGGAATAGATAATAAAATAGAAGAATAAAGATTAGAAGAACAATACTGTGAATGCTTTTACAAGCATTCACACTAATTAAGTAGCGCAGAGCCGAACCAATCACAGCCGCAGCGTCATGTCACGTGACTTGTTACGTACAGCACAAGCGCCACGGCACACATGTGTATTTGTTTTTGCACCCGTGCAGCCCGGGCAATGAAGGAAATGAGTTTGCCGACTAGAGAAAAATCAACCGAGAGCGTGAGCGAAGGTTACCGAAGAAAAAAACAGATGATGGTTCCAATGCCGGAGAGCTTGTTGAACGGAAGGGCCACAGAAGTTCCGTAGTGTGAAGGTATTTCGGCTATTTCAAGTCTGACAAAAAACAGAGTAGCGCGCACTGTAAATTGTGCCGAAAGCAAGTCTGGAAATAGAATAAAGCGGTGCATGCTCAATCTCTGACTGAAAGCGCTAATTCGTCATTCGGCTTTTGTCAGACTAAAGTAACTGTTAAAACTGTTTGAAAAGCTAAGCTATACAACAAGGAGAGATTGAGAATTTCCTTTTAGTTCTCAGTGTATTTGATATTGACAAAAGTTAGTCAATTTTGTCTGTTCTTCTGTAAAACGACCTAAGATTTATTTTTAGAATTAATATTTTGTTTCTAAGTGGAATTGACAATTTAGTAGTCTGTTTTGTTTGTTCTATTTTGAAACTTAAACGCTTTAGCGGCTGCCTTTTGTGTAGTTTGCAATATTTGCCTTTATTTATCTGAAACTGAAGTCTCATGTTCCTTAAGTACATCTACCCTGTTGAACTTATTATGGGAAATAAATATTTTAATTAAAAGAAGCTGCTAATTATTTCACATTTTACTTGTGAGCAACGGCACATTTAAATCTTACAAATATAGTTATTTGGCTTATATCGTGATATATATCGTTATCGCCTGAAATGAAAAACACATATCGTGATATGAAAAAATCTTATATCGCCCAGCTCTACCTTAACATAAGAATGAGTACTCTCATGGAAAACATTTCTCTGGTGTTCTAACTTTGGTATATCACACTATATTCTACAATCACTAAGCTTAGAATAATACCATGTGCAGGTTACAGTAAATCATGTGATTCAAAGGTACTCCATTTACCTCCATTATTTCTACAAGTCTGCTATTAGCATAATCCTGTTTTCAGAAGGCTGGGAATGTGTAATATCTAAAAACAATTCCCAAATTATTTATACTGTGTTTAACTGCAAATCTTCCAAATACCACATTAAATGTTGAAATTTTGTTTTGTTTGTTTTGTTGTTTTTCACCTATATAGGGCCTGTTAAGTTGTTTCTCTACAAAGCAGTTTGCTGTGCACACGCATCCACCTTTTAATGACAAATACTTTTGATATGTACCATGCAGAGTAGGTTAAGGTGCTGGTTGGCAGCACGGTGGTTAGCACTGTTGCCTCACAACAAGAAGGTCCTGAGTCCAGTTCCACCATCAAGCTGGGGTCTTTCTGTGTGGAGTTTGCATGTTCTCCCCGTGTTTGCGTGGGTTCTCTCCGGGTACTTCGGCTTCCTCCCACAGTCCAAAGACATGCAGTTAGTGGGGATAGGTTAATTGGAAACACTCAATTGCCCATAGGTGTGAATGCGAGTGTGAATGGTTGTCTGTCTCTGTGTTTTAGCCCTGTGACAGACTGGCGACCTGTCCAGGGTGTACCCCGCCTCTCACTCTAAGACAGCTGGGATACACTCTAGCCCCCCCCGCGACCCTGAAAAGGATGAGCAGAAGCGAATGGATGGATGGAAAGTTAAAATGGTCATATTCTGCTCATGATTAAAAGTTTACATACTTTAATCCTAAATTTGTGCCCCTATATCATGATCGTTTTACTGACTCTTGGTGGAAGCCACAAAATATATAATTCGCTAGTTAGCTAGGCTAGGCTAACCCTAAACCCACCTATAGGGACTTTTCTTTTGTTGCGGGAGTCAAAAAGTTACATGGACCATACACCCACAAGATTTGTTTTTTCAAAATAATGAGGAAATAAATGTGGCAACTGTGGCTTGGTCTGAATTTGTTTGAGGCATCTTCTTATTTATTACTATTAGGACTTTGTACAAATGTGTTGTGTGATGACATGGATTAGAAATTATCGGAAAAACTTCAAACAATGCCTTTTGTTTTTTTGTGGGAGAGAATATTTTGGTCTGGAAGTTAATCGTTGTAAGATTACAAACCTTTTGCACAAAAGAGCTATATTAAATAAAAGACTACTAAATATTAAAAAAAAAAACATTTTGTCAGACACTTTTAAATAAAATATAATTTCCAATTAAAGAAATGCACTTGTTTCTATTTCCAACTCATTGTTGTCTTTGCTGATTTAGTTTTTTCTGTTTTTGTTTACAAGGCTTTCATCTCAGTGCTACAGTAGTCTCCACTCAGTCCAGTCAGTCTAAAGGAGCCTACAACGTGGCGGTCATGTTTGATCGCTGTCGCATCACCTCCTGCAGCTGTACCTGTGGTGCAGGAGCCAAGTGGTGTGCCCATGTGGTGGCACTCTGTCTCTTCAGGATCCACAATGTAAGTTTTTGTTAATATTCAGGTATTTGAGGGGTAAACCAATAACTTTGTGGTTGGAACACATACCGAATTCATGTGCATGCGTAAAGCAGCAGATCTCTAGTTTGAACCCTGGCACTACACTGTCTCTGTCTCTCCATATTTCCTGTCTTTCTCTTTGTTTTTCCTTAAAAAAGGAGAAAATATAAAGGAATTCTTGTGAAATGATGGTAGGAAAAAAATCAAACAAGATGAATACACTTACCTTTTTAAAAGGTAATTGGTATTGTAGTACCCAGCTGATGGAGATATCCTGGAAAACCTCTTCATCAGTTGTCTTAAAAAATATTCCTCCGCATGTCATCTGTTTACTTAAACAGTGATCCATTCTGCCGTTCCAGGAAATTTAAAAGAGATGAAGGAGGGAGCTGGAATTGACCTTTTCTTAAAGATCAGACTTTTTTTCTGACTGCCCACATGACTGATCAGTGACAGTTTTCCATTTCAGAGGATACTTGTCTTGGCTGTGAACAGCTTATGGATATTTCACAAGCATGCATCACCTACTAAGATCAAGATCTAGCTTGAGCAAAGGATGTGGTGCCTGTCATTGCATTCAGTCATTTTGAAAAATGGTGAATGGATGATAAAAATATAGTCATGTAGTGCTACGAAAAAGTGTTTTTCATCTGTCTTGATTTATTTTCTTTAAATCTTATTTGTAACCCTTGCATTCTCAGATCATCAAACTAACTTTAATATTAGACTATTTTAGCTAATTTAGTATTGTTGTTATTACATTGAATAGTCAACTACATTTGTATTAGTATAAGTTGTTTTTTTGATTATGATCATTTTTTGTGGGTTTGTGTTTGTAATTGTCATTTTACCTGCCCAGGAACTCCTGATGGAAATATGTGTTTGTGAGAACGGACCATCAGTCTTTCACATTACTGATTTAAAAAATTTGCCCACTTTTCTTTGCAGAAGTGTTTTAATTCAGCCGGAATAGAAGATTTTCGTCTTACTGTATAAACCAAATGAGCTTGAGTTTCAGGGCGTGAACTGATGGCTGAATATTCTCCTTCAGGAAGGATGCAAATACACCAGCATGTAGCTTCTTGGGACAGCTACTGACTAAAGGACCTATTAATGCAATGCTTTTCCTACATTTGATCTGTTTACTTCTTTCTGTTTACAATCCCCATTAAAAATACCTGAATAAAAATGGTGTGTGTGTCTGTGTGTGTGTAGGCATCAGCAGTGTGTCTTAGGGCTCCAGTTTCTGAGTCTTTGTCCAGGCTGCAGAGAGACCAGCTTCAAAAGTTTGCCCAGTACCTCATCAGTGAGCTGCCTCAGCAGGTATCATTCATATCTTAAGCTATTTATGACCTCTATAAACCAAATGATTAAAGAAAATGCATTCAATTATTTCTCTTCAGATCCTGCCCACAGCCCAGCGACTCCTGGATGAGTTGCTATCCTCACAGTCCACTGCCATCAACACTGTGTGTGGAGCTCCAGGTTCAGTATCAGATTGCTAAACAAACAGCATTTGAAAAATCTGAGGCTGCACTCACGTAAACTTTGTGATGTCTTTAAGTTTCTTGAAGACATTTCGCCTCTCATCCGAGAAGCTTTTTCAGTTCTAAGAGCAATTGGTTGGGAGAAGCCAGAAGGGAAAAAGAAGGAACGTAAACGTGTAAAGAAAGCTCTTAAAAAGCTGTCTCAGAAAGCTCTGTGGTTATCCTAACTGAGCTTTCATCAAGTCAGTAAAGATGCACAGAAAAGAAGATCAGACACCAACTAGGGAGGATCAGAAGCACAAACGGAACAACATTGTCATCCCTTATGGAGGAGGTTTATCAGAGAATCTCAGGAGAGACTTCTCCAAACACGACATCCCAGTGTACTTCAGACCCAGCCACACAAGAGCCACCTCGACAGGACAAGAGTCGGCGGTCCATCTGCATCTAAAGGACAAAGATCGCTCTTTAGAAGATGCTAATGTCCACTTTTTGAACAGGGAAGACGGATAGTTTGAAAGAGTAGCCATCACATCTTGGGTCATTTGGTCTCAGTAAGTCACATGATCGGGTAGGACAAGGTCCATCCATCCATCCATCTTCATCCGCTTTATCCGAGGCCGGGTCGCGGGGGCAGCAGCCTAAGCAGAGAAGCCCAGACCTCCCTCTCCCCAGCCACCTCCTCCAGCTTATCCGGGGAACACCATATGCGTTCCCAGGCCAGCCGAGAGATATAATCTCTCCAGCGTGTCCTGGGTCTACCCCGGGGCCTCCTCCCGGTGGGACATGCCCGGAACACCTCACCCAGAAGGCATCCTTGTCAGATGCCAGAACCACCTCAACTGGCTCCTTTTGATGTGGAGGAGCAGCGGCTCTACTCTGAGCCCCTCCCGGATGGCCGAACTTCTCACCCTATCTCTAAGGGAGAGGCCAGCCACCCTTCGGAGGAAGCTCATTTCTGCCGCTTGTATCCGTGATCTTGTTCTTTCGGTCACTACCCACAGCTCATGGCCATAGGTGAGGGTAGGGACGTAGATCGATCGGTAAATTGAGAGCTTCGCTTTTACACTCAGCTCCCTCTTCACCACGACGGACCGGTGCAGCGTCCGCATCGCTGCAGCCGCAGCACCAATCCGTCTGTCGATCTCCGGCTCCCTTCTCCCATCACTCGCGAACAAGACCCCGAGATACTTGAACTCCTCCACTTGAGGCAGGAACTCATCCCCGACCCGGAGTGGGCACTCCACCCTTTTCCGGCTGAGAACCATGGCCTCAGATTTGGAGGTGCTGATCCTCATTCCCGCTGCTTCACACTCGGCTGCGAACCGTTCCAGTGCGAGCTGGAGGCCTTCACCCGATGAAGCCAACAGAACCACATCATCCGCAAAAACCAGAGATGAGATTCTGAGGCCACCGAAGTGAAAGCCCTCCGCCACTTGGCTGCGCCTAGAAATCCTGTTCATAAAAATCATGAACAGAACCAGTGACAAAGGGCAGCCCTGGCGGAGCCCATCACCCACTGGGAACGAGTCCGACTTATTGCTGGCAATGCAAACCAAACTCTTGCAACGGTTGTATAGGGATCGAATGGCCCGTAGCAATGGGCCAGACACCCCATATACCCGCAACACCTCCCACAGGACACCCGAGGGACACGGTCGAATGCCTTCTCCAAGTCCACAAAACACATGTAGACTGGTTGGGCAAACTCCCATGCACCCTCAAGTATCCTTGAGAGGATAAAGAGCTGGTCCAGTGTTCCGCGACCAGGATGAAAACCGCATTGTTCCTCCTGTATCCGAGGTTCGACTAGCGGACGAACTCTCCTTTCCAGCACCCTGGCATAGACTTTCCCAGGGAGGCTGAGGAGTGTGATCCCCCTGTAGTTGGAACACACCCTCCGGTCTCCCTTCTTAAAGATGGGGACCACCACCCCGGTCTGCCAGTCCAGGGGTACTGCCCCTGATCTCCACGCAACATTGTAGAGGCGTGTCAACCAGGACAGCCCTACAACGTCCAGAGCCTTCAGGAACTCGGGGCGGACCTCATCAACACCGGGGGTTCTCCCACCAAGGAGTTGTTTAACTGCCTCAGTGACCTCGTCCCCGGAAATTGGCGGGTCATTCCCCTCATCCCCAGACTCTGCTTCCTCCTCAGAAGACGTGTCAGTGGGATTAAGGAGGTCCTCGAAGTATTCCTTCCACCGCCTGACAATTTTCCCAGTCGACGTCAGCAGCGCTCCGCCAGCACTATACACAGTGCAGTTAGAGCACCGCTTTCCCCTCCTGAGACGCCTAACGGTTTGCCAGAATCTCTTCGAGGCAGTCCGAAAGTCTTTTTCCATGGCCTCTCCGAACTCCTCCCACACCCGAGTTTTTGCTTCAGCCACTGCCCGAGCCGCATTCCGCTTGGCCTGTCGATACCTGTCGGCTGCCTCCGGAGTCCCACAGGCTAACCAAGCCCGATAGGACTCCTTCTTCAGCCTGGTGGCTCCCTTCACCTAGGACAAGGTCTCACACCCAAAACCCTGGCTGATTGTGACCCACACCGGTTTTCACACCTTGGCTCGTGTGATTAGGCAGAGGAAAAATAGGGGGTCCACGACATTCTTAGGGACACTCCCAGTAGGGCTTAAAAATCTGTGACTCTCCACCAATTGGTCTTAGAAGTGAAAACAGCTTCTCAGATGAGAGGTGAAACATTTTCAAGAAACTTAAAGAAGTCCAGACGCTTTTCTTTCCAAGCTCTTTAGACTATTCTTGGAGAAATGAAAGCATTTCTTTAAAACCATGACTGCGCCACATTTTCTTTTCATGGGGAACTCTGATGCCGTTTAATGTTAATGGAAAAGCAAAGACTTCTGTAGTTTATTGTGTAGAGTAGATGTTTTTTCTTAAGGTTAAATTATTTCTGCACAATTTATTTTTGTAGATCCAACAGCAGGCCCTTCAGCATCGGACCAGAGCACCTGGTATTTGGATGAGTCGACCCTCAGTGACAACATCAAAAAGACTCTACACAAGTTCTGTGGGCCTTCACCTGTTGTTTTCAGGTAGGCGTGACTCGTCACACATGATTACCCTTCATGACTCATATGCATATGACGTAGTGTTGGCGAGAAAGTGCTACAGTAAATCTTTTACTGGATATAGTTTGTTTTTTAGTAAATGTACCTCAGCGTTACTTTGCCTAAACCAGCACTACTTGTGTTATCCTCAGTGACGTAAACTCCATGTACCTGTCATCCACTGAGCCACCAGCAGCTGCTGAATGGGCATGTCTGTTGCGACCTTTGAGGGGTAGAGAGCCAGAAGGCATCTGGAACCTTCTGTCCATTGTCAGGGAGATGTTTAAGAGGCGAGACAGCAATGCTGCCCCACTGCTGGAGATTCTCACTGAACAGTGCCTCACCTACGAACAGGTATATTGGTCATTACTCTGAGATGACCTCCAAAAGATGAAAGTAACCCAGTACAAAGAATAGAAGATTGAGACATGGGACCCTTACTTTTAATGTACTGTTAAAGGAAAAAAGTCTGTGAAGCCTTTGCAATTTTCCTTTTTTTAAAAAAGTAGTCCTCAAAGTAGAACAAGACTACAAAAAACTCAACTGAATTGTAAATATCACATTTTCATCAGGCTATATCTTGATGGCAACATACTGCTCCAGAGAAGGCAGTCCAAAGATGCCTTTTCTTGCTTTAGAAATTAGGAAAAACCGCATTCTCTTCATGTATAACAGTATGACTCTGTAGTAAGAGTTGGGGCACTAGGCTGTCCTGTGTCCAGCCAAACTTTTGGCACATTATAAAACAAAAAATAAGACAAAAGACGCCCAATGCCTCTAAAATCTGTACTTGGAAAGGATGGAAAAAATCACTCAAAACCATAGCAGCTGGTCTCCTCTGTGCCTAAATGCGTACACAGGAGGAGCTGATGCAACACGGTAGCCTGTATCCTGGTTTTTCTAAAATTTAATGACTTAAATTCATAATTGGCACTTTTTTTCTTTTTTTTTTAAGTTTACCGTTCCTGAGTTGCATCATTTAAAATGCTGCATACAGTGGCTTGCAAAAGTATTCGGCCCCCTTGAACTTTTCCACATTTTGTCACATTACAGCCACAAAAATGAATCAATGTTATTGGAATTCCAGGTGAAAGACCAATACAAAGTGGTGTACATGTGAAAAGTGGAACGAAAATCATACATGATTCCAAACATTTTTTACAAATACATAACTGAAAAGTGGGGTGTGCGTAATTATTCAGCCCCCTGAGTCAATACTTTCTAGAACCACCTTTTGCTGCAATTACAGCTGCCAGTCTTTTAGGGTATGTCTCTACCAGCTTTGCACATCTAGAGACTGAAATTCTTGCCCATTCTTCTTTGCAAAACAGCTCCACAACTGCCCTGTGACGGCCTCAGAGGTTGTCTCAGAGAATATTGGGAGCAACAACACCATGAAGTCCAAAGAACACACCAGACAGGTCAGAGATAAAGTTATTGAGAAATTTAAAGCAGGCTTAGGCTACAAAAAGATTTCCCAAGCCTTGAACATCCCACGGAGCACTGTTCAAGCAATCATTCAGAAATGGAAGGAGTATGGCACAACTGTATAACCTACCAAGACAAGGCCGTCCACCTAAACTCACAGGCCGAACAAGGAGAGCGCTGATCAGAAATGCAGCCAAGAGGCCCATGGTGACTCTGCAGAGATCTACAGCTCAGGTGGGGGAATCTGTCCATAGGACAACTATTAGTCGTGCACTGCACAAAGTTGGCCTTTATGGAAGAGTGGCAAGAAGAAAGCCACTGTTAACAGAAAACCATAAGAAGTCCTATTTGCAGTTTGCCACAAGCCATGTGGGGGACACAGCAAACATGTGGAAGAAGGTGCTCTGGTCAGATGAGACCAAAATGGAACTTTTTGACCAAAATGCAAAATACTATGTGTGGCGGAAAACTAACACTGCACATCACTCTGAACACACCATCCCCGCTGTCAAATATGGTGGTGGCAGCATCATGCTCTGGGGGTGCTTCTCTTCAGCAGGGACAGGGAAGCTGGTCAGAGTTGATGGGAAGATGGATGGAGCCAAATACAGGGCAATCTTGGAAGAAAACCTCTTGGAGTCTGCAAAAGACTTGAGACTGGGGCGGAGGTTCACCTTCCAGCAGGACAACGACCCTAAACATAAAGCCAGGGCAACAATGGAATGGTTTAAAACAAAACATATCCATGTGTTAGAATGGCCCAGTCAAAGTCCAGATCTAAATCCAATCAAGAATCTGTGGCAAGATCTGAAAACTGCTGTTCACAAACGCTGTCCATCTAATCTGACTAAGCTGGAGCTGTTTTGCAAAGAAGAATGGGCAAGGATTTCAGTCTCTAGATGTGCAAAGCTGGTAGAGACATACCCTAAAAGACTGGCAGCTGTAATTGCAGCAAAAGGTGGTTCTACAAAGTATTGACTCAGGGGGCTGAATAATTACGCACACCCCACTTTGCAGTTATTTATTTGTAAAAAATGTTTGGAATCATGTATGATTTTCGTTCCACTTCTCACGTGTACACCACTTTGTATTGGTCTTTCACCTGGAATTCCAGTAAAATTGATTCATGTTTGTGGCTGTAATGTGACAAAATGTGGAAAAGTTCAAGGGGGCCGAATACTTTTGCAAGCCACTGTATATCCTATGCATAAAGGATAGGATATGAATTTTCACAGCACCCAACATTCTTTGGAAACAGGGATGTACATTTCATATATTTGGTATGAAATCATTATGTACACATTACACTGATTCTCACACACACTTGTCTGTGTCTATTCAGATCATCAGCTGGTGGTATAGCGTTCGCACATCAGCGTCACACAGCAGTGCTAGTGGCCATACTGGCCGGAGCAACGGACAGTCGGAAGTAGCCGCTCATGCCTGTGCAAGCATGTGTGATGAGATGGTGGTTCTTTGGAGGCTGGCAGTGCTCGACCCCACTATGAGCCCCTGCAGGTCAGACCACAGACACCGTGCTACATACTGGTCATGGATTGGTTCAACTGTCACAGAATTTACTCATGCAGTATAAATTCCATTATAAAAATAGCCTCTGCTAGCACATTTATCACTAATTGTGTTAAACTACATATTCAGGGTGGCAGTGAATATGAAGTAGCAATTCATGTGAAATATAAAGACTATGGACATTCTCTTCTAGGCGTTTGGAACTGGCCGGTCAGCTGAGGCAGTGGCACCTGAAAGTTATAGAGATAGTGAAGCGGGGACAGCATCGCAAGTCCCTGGATAAACTGTTTCAAGGCTTTAAACCTGCTGTGGAGTCCTGCTATTTCAACTGGGAGGTGGCCTACCCATTGGATGGCATTACCTACTGCAGTGCAGATAAGAAGAGTGCCACGTTCTGCTGGTCCAGGGCAATGCTGCACCAGAGAGGAATCAAGTCGCCTGCAGGAGGTGGTGTTGACTCTTCTGAATCAGGGGCTAGAGCTGAAGGCGGACCTGCAGGAGAGTATAAAGGCAGGGCAAATAGTAACTCCACACAACAGGAGGTAGCAGTGCGACCAAAGGAGACCATTCTGACCAAGAGGAAGGGTCTGTCAGTGAGTGGAGGTGGAGGGATGCTTGTTCGACTGGGAGGGGGTGTCTCACTATCCCTAGAAGATGGAGGAGGAAAGTGCATGTACAAAGGGCCGGGTTCCTCCTCTGGAGGGAAGTTGAAACTGACTCAGGGAGGTGGGAAGGGGGCAACTGGAGGAGGACCTGGTGGTGGTGGTGGAGGTGGAGGATTAGGAAGTAGTAAGCATACAAGTGCCAAACGCAGAACTAGTAGTGAAGATAGCTCCTTGGAGCCAGACTTGGCAGAGCTCAGTCTTGATGACGGCTGCAATCTGGCTTTGGGGGCTGAGGCTAGTAACACTTTTGAGTTTCTCCCACCACCACCAGAGATGTTGCCCTCTCCAAGTCCGCTGCTTCGAGATTCACGGAAGTGCAACAGTGGAGGGAGCAAGATTTTTGAAACCAAGCACAGCAGCCATGACTCTGCAGCAATTGCTGCTGCAGAGTCTGCTCCACCTTGTTTCCCTTTGAAAGAGAATGGAGTGATAGTTGTGGGCATGCCCAGCACAGCAGAAAAGGAAGCCGAGGTGGAGCCTGCACTAAACAGAGATGAAGATGTAGATTCAGCTGGTAGTAACCAGCCTTTAATTTCAGCAGTTGCAGTGAGATCAGGCACCCCTCAAACATCTTCTAAGCCAGTGCTGGGCTGCAAAGAGTTGGTGTCTGCTGCAGCAGTAGCAGGAAGTGGAGCAGGAGTGGTAGGTGGAGCAGCTCCTCAAGGAGCAGAAGCTGTACGTGGAGCTGCTGAAGGAGAAGCTGTGGGTGAAGATGACTACCAGGCATACTATCTGAGTGCTGCCTCAGAAGAGGGTGTAGACAGACAGCTAGCTGACAACCATCAGGAGGAGGAGCCAGACATCTTTGCAGGGATCAAACCACTGGAGCAGGAGGGACGCATGGAGGTAAGTAAGTCCAAAGACACAGTTTTAACCATGGAAACTCAACAACAAAGGAAAGCAGTTCACTGCGAAAATAAGAGCATGAAATAAACATTCGATACAAGGATGTGCAAAAATACATAGTTATCTACCAGTACAGTAAAATTACACTTTGTAGACTTTCTTAAATTAACAAAATATCTAAACTTGAGAGGTTAGAAATTCATGACTATAAGTAAGCTAGCCTGTCCAATAAACTCAAGATTAGCTTTTAAGATAACTTTTTACAGTATGTCAGTTTCTCTTTTTGAATGAAAGCATCTTACAATTAGAGCCAGCAAATCTATGATTTTTTTTTTTCTGCACTCATGTAGATTTGTTGAACATCAGAGGTTAATAATAATCCTTTGCCATTTTAAAAAATAAGGCCCAGTGTGTTGTGGTTACATCGTTCAGTCACAAAAGATTTAAAGATTAAACACTGGGACTTCATTGATAAGTTGGCATTTGGAAGAACTTTTAAAATGATAATGTCTGCTAAGATATTATATATATATTGGCATACGCAAGCAGTTGTAAAAAGGTTTGTGTATCCCCTGAAGTTACCAACATAAACATACACCACTTAACTAACACAAAAACAGTTGCACTTTTCATGCCTTTGCAAAAGTGCCTAATGTTTAACACCCCCATACCATCAGAGTTCTGGCTGAACTGAAGCAACCACTAATAACAAGATGGGTGCTCACCCTCCTTTTAAGCCTGGAGCCAGAAATGAATTTTAATCTAAATTCCAGAATGAATTTAAAACGATTTTCAAATCACCCTTGTCCCTTACACTATGATTTTGCTAGACTGATCAAGTGTTTTGATGATATTATATATAATATGATACTATATATTGTGGATACTGAGATAATTGTACATTACGCAACATCAATATCAAGTAAGAATTTTATGTTGATATCATAGGTGTGTCTACTAAAAATCTCATGTTTCCTGAAAATCTTGTGAATGCAATAAGTTAGACAGGATGTTATCTAGGATTTTGATATTGATACCATAGGTATGTCTGCTAGGAGGCTGAAGGGTACCGCTGGCTGCACTAGTAGCTTTGCAGATTAGTGACCCTCTGCCTGTCTTTACTTCTGAGACATTCTGGTTCTCGAAGATGCTTTTTCTTATATCTGATCACATTATTCTCCCGTTGTCAATTAACCTAGTTAGTTGCAAAATGTTCCTCTAGCCTTCTAGCCTCTTGTTGGCTGCCCCAACTTTTTCGTGATGTGTTGCTGCCATCAAAAAACTTAAAACATAAATACATAAAAATTAACTACTATTTTTCATTAAATGGTAAAATGTCTCACGTTAAACATGATCTTTTGTGAATCAAATATGTTTGAAATTTCCAAATAACTGTGGAATTAACAAATGTTTCATAGTGTGAAATTATGTGGGTGTTTCTTCCATCTGGGAGCTTCCTTAACATACACTAAAAACAGCTGGTAGTAGCTATGGTTACGGTTAATATAATCTCCAGGATTTCAGTTAAAGGTCATCAATCTACTATTGTGTACAGGTGCTGTTTGCATGTGCTGAAGCCCTCCATGCACATGGGTACAGTAACGAGGCATGCAGGCTGGCTGTGGAGCTGGCTCGAGACCTCTTGGCCAACCCTCCAGATTTGAAAGTGGAGCAGCCACAGACTAAGGTAGACACAGTCCCAGTGCCCATTACCCTGAAACACATTCTCCTATGTCAGATAGCTCATCTGACCTCTGATAAATTGTCTGTCTTCCAATCTCATCAATCATCATCTTGAACTGTACACCTGAATATTAAGCATTCTTCAAGAATGAGAGCAACCAGGTTCTTCTCGTGTCTGCTTTATAACAACTGTTAATGTGTCAGTTGCCCAAATGACTGGCAATTAACTAGCTAAAAGTTGTATTATTTCATCTCCTAAAATCATTGTCATTACCTGTTTGTTAGGGGAAGAAGAGCAAGGTGTCAACCACCCGCCAGACACAGGTAGCCACTAAGACACTGTCAAAAGCTGCCTTCCTCCTGACAGTTCTCAGTGAGCGACTGGAACTCCACAATCTGGCCTTCAACACTGGCATGTTCTCACTGGAACTCCAGAGACCACCAGCATCTACCAAAGCTCTAGAGGTGTTACTCTCTCTCTCTTCTCTCTCTCTCACTCACTCTTACTTACTCATAACACACACACACACACACACAAAGTTCCTCCCAGTGTGTTGATCAAAGTGTGAATGTGTGTCAGTGTTGGATGGAAAGCACTTTTTCGTCGAACAAAAAGTTTTTCTCTGAATGAAAGTGCTCCAGTAGAGTACAAAAGTACTGTATAAACAGCAGTTCATTTACCTTAACCCTATTCTTTTATTTATCTTCACTTAACCTACAAAACATCTTAAAAGTTGATTGAATTGGCAGGTTGTAGAATTTGGTTTACAAGTGTTCAATCCAAAATACTGCATTTTTCCCAAATTTGGGAATTTGTTTTTTTTTACTACTCATATAATATTCATTGTCATAATAAAATGATATCTGGTTGATAACTGCCAGAGAGATGTATTGTAATATATAGGGTGATATCATATGGTCTGACAGACTTCCTGTGTCTGGCCACTTTGTGCCGTGGAGTTGAATCAGTCTGTTAGAGAGGGTGCTCCTCTGGCAGCAGAGGGTAGTCAGGATTATCAGTAAATAACAGTGTTCAGTGACATCCTTTCTACTACAGCTTCAAACGTGCAGTCTGCAGCTAGTTGACATTGCCAGCCTTCTTGACATTATTCAGTCAGTTGGTGTCACCAGCTCCAGTGGCCCGCCTCCAGCAGACCAGACATTGTACTGTTAATGTGATTTTAGTCATATACAGTATGCTTAATTGTGGGTAAAGTGAGAGAAATCATGGTTATGTAAAGTACTGTATCAAAGTTCCCAAAAGTTGATTCTGTTCATCTGGACGTAGAGTTTTCAGTGGGAGAAACGTTTCGTAAGTCATCCAGGTGACTTCTTCAGTCTCTGCTGACTGCAGGTTTCCCCAAACTTATAAACAGTACATCTGCACAACGAGTGAAACCAGCACCACTGAATGATCAATGGGCTGTGAAGTCAGTTCCTTTATTAATATGCAAATTGTCATGACCATTCATCAGTAAAAAAAATATTTGGGGGTAAAATGCTCATCAACATTGGGACCAAATTAAAAGTTTAGCTTTTAAAACAAAAGTAAATGTATCATATGCACTGACTTCATGTGTCTGGACTAATCAGGTGAAGCTGGCCTACCAGGAGTCAGAGGTGGTTGCTCTGTTGAAGAAGATCCCTCTGGGTCTGGTAGAGATGTCTGCCATCAGAGAGCGAGCAGAGCAGCTCCGGGATGGAAACTTTTGTGATTACAGACCTGTGCTACCTCTCATGTTGGCCAGCTTCATCTTCGATGTACTGTGTACCCCAGGTATGCACCGGTAATCTTAACTTTAATGGTAGTTTTCATGTGTTTCACTTGAAATGGTCAAAGCAATTCTAGTTTTCTTGTCATATATGTTTGGGATGTAAAGATAACCATGCCATTGTCTCATGGCTGCTTACCCAAAGAAGATCAAATATTTTCTTAAAAGTCTAAATCAAATCCTTATACTAAGGTTTTAGTTTTATTATATGTATTCAGCTTTTTTGCCTTTATTTGACAGTTGCGATGGAGACAGAAATGATGGGGAATTGTTAATCACTTAAGCAGGATTTTTAGCTTGATTCAAATACAATAAAATAAAAATAAATAATACAAGACTAAAGAATTCTAAGTATTCTGTTAAATTCCCTTTTTCTATGTAATGTGAAAGTGAACATCTCTTGGCCACCAGCTTTATTTGTAGTGTACTGAGCGATGAAGCTTTGTGTTGAATGAACGAAGATGCTCATATCGTTTTTTTTTAGTAACAGTCTGTGGAATTTTAAAGCAGATTGACTGAATTCATGTCCCTTTCACTTTTCTCCATACTGTTTTGTGCAGTTGTGTCTCCAACAGGTTCCCGTCCACCAAGCCGCAACCGCAACAATGAGATGCCTGGAGATGAGGAGCTGGGTTTTGAGGCTGCTGTTGCTGCACTTGGTACATTTATTCACCAATTGATTGGTTTTGTTCCTCTCAGTGTTCATCAGCATCTTCTTCTCCAACCTCACTACTTATTTTTCCTGCTCACTGTTTCCCACAAATGTTCAATTGTAACCCTTGTTGTGTGTCCACCCTCTGTGACTGCAGGTATGAAAACCACAGTCAGCGAGGCAGAGCATCCTCTGCTATGTGAAGGAACTAGACGAGTGAAGGGTGACCTGGCTCTGGCTCTCATGATCACCTATAAGGACGACCAGAGCAAGCTCAAGAAGGTAACAGCTACATTATAGCATTTTAGAACATGTTCAGAAGACGTCCCGTCCAACCACATATCAATTCTACACCTGTTAGAGTCACAGTGGAACTCAGCAGGAGTGCAGCACCACACATGGTTCAGTATTTATTGTGACCCTGAATTTTAGAGTCATGGCCAGTTTATTCATTTTATACATTTAAAAAAAACAAGAAAGAAAGAAAATTGTCCAAAGTAATTAATTGGCCTGTTACTGGATGTAACTGGAAGAGACTATACTAATTAAAAGGTGAGTGGTTCGATCCCCAGCTCCGTCCACGTTTTGTTGGGCAAGATACTAAGTCCTCAAATTGCAGAAAAAAGAACTACATAACAGTCCAATTACTATTGTTCCCCCTCTCATTCCAAATACATCGACATTCCAACTATCAGAAATCCCAAAACCAAAATAACTCATGGGTGTTTTTTCAGTATTAAATTTACTAAAGTTCCTATAGTTGCTAAACCGTGTGCAGCAAACCTTAGTAAATCACAGATGTCTGTGCCGTAAAAGAGAAACTCCTAAAAACACATGCGTGATAAGCCTAGCCACCAAAATACCTGCTGTGTGTTCACACTTTACTGTCACAACCTGACAATAGATGTACCTCAATTCCAACATTATCTTTTTCTACATTTTTGAAAAATTACTGGCATACAGTTTAACACCCCTACCTCTTTAAACTGTATTTATTATAACATTATTTAGTATAGTTCCAACAGCACCCCCCACCCCCCACCCCCACTCAATGTGCAATATCACTGATCACACTGCACCTCTCAATGCACCTGCTAGTTAGATGGCATGTATGTGTATGTATATAGATGTAAGCGTGTGTGTGGAAATATGTGTGTGTATGCATGTACGGATGCAAATATGTATATATACATATATGTATGTATGTGCGTGTATGTTTGCAGGTGTATGTATAACTTGTACATATCTTTCTTGTGTAAATGTAAATTTGTCATTGTGTAAATACTTACGCTATTGTGTACTTCACACACATGGAGAGATGCCAAACTGCCTTTCACTGTTCTTGTAACAGTGACAATAAAAAGCTATTCTATTCTATTCTATTCTAAATAAAAAAAGGGAGTGAGTGCTTTTAATACAGGTAAGGACCCTCCACATAGGACGCAGCATGCGCAGAGCTGCTCTCTGAAACCCATTCATGTCTATTGCTTGCACAGTGAAGGAAAGTGTTCTTTGTGTATCCGAGTCCAGTAAACATTAACACAGGTTTACATGCATACAGTGACCTCCATCTTCATAGTTGAGATAGTTACAAAGCTTTCTTCTTCAATAAATGAGCGATACATTTTAAAAAAAAATTAAACATTTGATCATAATACAACACAAACTCTCGTGGAGGATACAGAGTCAGAGATACAGGTTTTAAAATGACCAGGAAATGACAAGAAGCAGGTGCATCTAGTACATGTAGAGCGGCCACAAAAAAAATGTCATACAAGCAGAGCGCAGCAGCCAGTGCAACGCAAAGTTTGGGTTCTTCACTCTAGTTGGCAGTCAGCCGCATTCTATGTGAAAGGGCCTTTATTGTTTGACTTAAATACACTGACGGGCCAGAATGTAAAAGTAAATGTTTTGTGTTACGACACTGTACAGGTCAGCTGTTTCACACAGATTTCAGGCCCACCCACCTCTGGTTGGATCCTGCCTCCACCTGAACTGTTAGATATATGTGTACCTATAACTTTAACTCTGTGAAAAGTGGTAGAATTAAAAGTTCAGCAGAGAATACCTGAGGAAGAGAGATGGCAGCTATCCCAAAAAAAAAGCATGAAAAAGAAGAGTCATCCAGGGAGGAGAGCTATAGATGGTCAGTCAGACAACTCTTACATTGAGTCTGACATTTGATTACTTTGCTAACAAGTTTAACAGGAGTCAAAGGAGTTTGCAAAGAAAAGCGTCTGGACTTCTTTAAGTTGCTTGAAGACGTTTCACCTCTCATCCGAGAAGCTTCTTCAGTTCTAAGGTCAAATGGCTGAGAGTCCCAGATTTAAACCCAGTGGGAGTATCCCCCCCAAGAGGGACAAAGGACCCCCTGGTGATCCTCTAATCACATGAGCCAAGGTGTGAAAGTGGGTGTGGGACCTAATCAGCCAGGGTTTCGGGTGAGCTCATTGTGAAACCTGGCCCCACCTTGTCATGTGAATTCCTGAGGTCAGATGGCCCAGGATGTGAGTGGGCGTTAAGGCGTCTGGGGAGGGAACTCAAAACTGGATTATAGATGGCAGACAGTTGGTGTCGTAAACCACCGCCTCTGTTCAAAGATGGTCGCTCACAGTGGACATAGATGGCCTCTTTCACTCCTCTTTCAAACCATCTGTCCTCTCTGTCCAAAATGTGAACATTGGCATCCTCGAAAGAGTGACCTTTATCCTTAAGATGCAGATGGACTGCTGAGTCTTGTCCTGTGGAGGTGGCTCTTCTATGTTGTGCCATGCGCTTGTGAAGTGGCTGTTTGGTCTCTCCAATGTAGAGACCAAACAGCCACTTCACAAATGACTCTCGGCCATTTGACCTTAGAACTGAAGAAGCTTCTCGGATGAGAGGTGAAACGTCTTCAAGCAACTTAAAGAAGTCCAGACGCTTTTCTTTGCAAACTCCTTTGACTACAATGACCTGGATGACTGAGAACCTTCACAGACAAGTTTAACAGGATATTTCCATTCTCAGGTGTCTGATACCCCTTGACATTCATCAAAAGAATTATCATCTCTTCTTTCTTTCTCTGATAATGATATTAGGTAATTAATTAGTACAAAGAATGTTAAATGCACATCTTTTTTGGTACAATAACATTGGCTCAGGAGGTAGAGCCGGTCATCTACTAGCAGGTCATCTACTGATCTAAAGGTTGGTGGTTCAATCCCTGGCTCCCCTTAGTCTGCATGCCAAATATCGTGGGCTAGATATCAACCCCAAGTTGCTAATGGTAGTTAGTAAGCACTTAAAAGCATAGCACACAGTGCTTGGGTGTGATTGGGTGAATGTGGCATGTTGTATAGAGCACTTTGAGAACTCCGGAAGAGTAGAAATGCGCTAAATAAGAATCAATCCAGTCCATTAGAAGGTTCTGCTTGTATTAGGTAGGTTAGGTTTTTCCTTGGAGTAAATTGTGACTATCACCAGTTAATATGTTCACACAGATATAAGTATGTAAAGATGGGCTTTAACCAAGCACATTGATTGAACACACCTGTCTAAGATTTTTGTGATTTCCAAACTTTGGCATTTCATGTTGCTCCTGTGGATCTCTGTTGTAGGGTGTATGCAAAGTGTAAGTGTTTTCTTACTCACTGTGTCACTGTGTTCTCTTTTTCCTGTCCACCCCCCATGCTCAGATATTGGATAAGCTGTTGGACAGAGAGAGTCAGACCCACAAGCCCCAAACTCTAAGCTCCTTCTACTCAAGCAAGCCAGCAGCTGGCAGTCAGCGTAGTCCATCCAAACATACAGCCTCCAGCCACAGTGGGGTGGGTGGGGCCACAGGAGTTGTCTCCAAACATGCTACGTCATCTTCCTCAGCATCTACTTTGGTGGCTTCATCCTCAAGCTCTTCCTCTGCTCTGACAATTTGTGGAGAGGGGGTGGCTCCTCAGGCTGATCTCAACCCAGTGCCCAACAACACTGCAGGGGAGAGTGCCGCTGAGACCAGGGAGCATGGTAAGAACCCCATTACCACGTCTCTTGGCTTCCACCTGTCTGTTCTTGTCATTCTCCAGGCACAAACATCCACTTGGACGTTTTATTACTGAATTTCAAATATATTTCTAATAAATGTCATTGTATAGTTTTGTATATGTTCAGTATAGCTATATTAAAAATAAAGTATAAGTAAGTAAGTATAAAAGCTGTAAACAATTGCGTGTGTGCATGCGTGCATTTCACACACACATACATACATGGCTACAGACCAGGACATACTTACTTGTCTGTGGCTATGCAGCCTTATACACAACAAACTGTGATATACGGAGTATTCTGACACCTGTCAATCAGAACCAGCAAACTCTTTCAGCAGTTAGGTCGCTGGTTGCTAGTTCACCACTGTTCCTCCCTTGGACCACTTCTGATAGGTTCTGACCACTGCAGACCAGGAACACCCCACAAAAACTGCAGTTTTGGAGATGTTCTAATTCAGTCATCTTAGCATCATAATTTGGTCCTTGGCAAACTTAAAATAGAATGGAATAGAATAGCCCTTTGTTGTTGTACATATACAACAAATTTGTGGGTGCTCCACCCGACTACTATCCAAGAAATATGGCTAAAAAAGCAGTAATATAACTAACATAAATGATAATCATATTTAGACTTTGTTAAGTATACTAACGGGACAGAAAGACTGAAATCTAAATAACAAAATTAATAAAAAGCACACTGTATAATAAAGTGCACACGGTAAAAATTAGGCTGTGTAGTTACAAGGTGGCTTGAGTGTAGTAGAAAAGACTTCAGTGGAGTTCAGTAGTGGCATTTGGACTTAGTACACAGTTAAGGTGTGAGTGGCCTGAAGGATGAGTGTTACTCAGGACCATGTGTCAGAGTGAGTGAGGGTGGGTGGGGAATGGAGATCTGTGGATGTTTGCTGTCCGAAACTAGCTAAAAACCTTAGGCTTACTCGTGTTTTCTGTTTCTACCACATCAAAATGTTCATCTGTTCCCTAATGTATACGACCCAACAGGTCCCATGATGAAGAGGTAATGTGTTCCTCACTACACCTGTCACCAGCCACAGTAGTGTGTGTGTGTGTGTATGTGTGTGTAAAGAAATCTCATGATCTGTCCGCGCTTTTTCAGATGGGCCTTCATCTTCAAGTGACCAGCAGAATGACATTGCTTCATTTAAGGAGGCCACAGTGCCCAGTCGGTTGGCACTGGGGGCACGCTGTGGATATAGCCAACGCTGCTGGGGCTCACCTGTACGGCAGAAGAAAAAACACACTGGTACAGTGTTACTATTATTAAGATTGATATTATTATCTATACTTTTTTCATACCATATACTGCTTCCATTCGTTCAGAAAAAATGTCGACATGAGATGTGTACTTTTCATTTTTGGCCTGTTTAATATGTATAAGTGGTACTTTTTTCAGGCCTTAAACCTTAATGAAATGCTCCACACTCTTATATTATATATACATACACACACACACACACATATATATGTGTATGTATACAGGGAGTGCAGAATTATTAGGCAAGTTGTATTTTTGAGGAATAATTTTATTATTGAACAACAACCATGTTCTCAATGAACCCAAAAAACTCATTAATATCAAAGCTGAATGTTTTTGGAAGTAGTTTTAGTTTGTTTTTAGTTGTAGCTATTTTAGGGGATATCTGTGTGTGCAGGTGACTATTACTGTGCATAATTATTAGGCAACTTAACAAAAACAAATATATACCCATTTCAATTATTTATTTTTACCAGTGAAACCAATATAACATCTCCACATTCACAAATATACATTTCTGACATTCAAAAACAAAACAAAAACAAATCAGCGACCAATATAGCCACCTTTCTTTGCAAGGACACTCAAAAGCCTGCCATCCATGGATCCTGTCAGTGTTTTGATCTGTTCACCATCAACATTGCGTGCAGCAGCAACCACAGCCTCCCAGACACTGTTCAGAGAGGTGTACTGTTTTCCTTCCTTGTAAATCTCACATTTGATGATGGACCACAGGTTCTCAATGGGGTTCAGAGTTTTTCTTCTTTTATACCCTTTCTTGCCAGCCACGCTGTGGAGTACTTGGACGCGTGTGATGGAGCATTGTCCTGCATGAAAATCATGTTTTTCTTGAAGGATGCAGACTTCTTCCTGTACCACTGCTTGAAGAAGGTGTCTTCCAGAAACTGGCAGTAGGACTGGGAGTTGAGCTTGACTCCATCCTCAACCCGAAAAGGCCCCACAAGCTCATCTTTGATGATACCAGCCCAAACCAGTACTCCACCTCCACCTTGCTGGCGTCTGAGTCGGACTGGAGCTCTCTGCCCTTTACCAATCCAGCCACGGGCCCATCCATCTGGCCCATCAAGACTCACTCTCATTTCATCAGTCCATAAAACCTTAGAAAAATCAGTCTTGAGATATTTCTTGGCCCAGTCTTGACATTTCAGCTTGTGTGTCTTGTTCAGTGGTGGTCGTCTTTCAGCCTTTCTTACCTTGGCCATGTCACACTGTATATATACACATATATACACACACACACATATGTATATATATATATATATACATATACATATATACGTATATGTATATATATATACATATACATATACATATATACGTACATATATACGTGTGTGTGTGTGTGTATATGTGTATATATATATGTATATATATATGTATATATATGTATATGTATATATGTGTGTGTATATATGTATGTGTATATGTGTGTGTGTGTATATATATGTATGTGTATATGTATATGTGTGTGTATATATATGTATGTGTATATGTGTGTGTGTGTGTGTGTACATATATATATATACACCAAACAGGACTGGATGTGGATGTTTTTTGATAGGTATGGCGAGTATTGATAGCAGTGCTCCAGAGACCACCTCAGACAGTTCTCCTACTCTCAGCCGGCGGCCAATGCGGAGCGGCTGGGCAGCAGCATCTTGGGGGCGGGGTCAGGACAGTGACAGCATCAGTAGTTCGTCATCTGATTCTTTAGGCTCCTCCTCCTCCAGTGGCTCTCGCAGAGCAGGAGGTGGGGCCAGAGCCAAGAGCACGGACACAAGCAGGTAAACTTGCACATCTTTAAATTGGGTGCATACTTAATATGAGATGTATGGAAAAGATAACTGGAACTTTGCATTTCTTTAGTTGGATCTGTGAAAAATGCCAAAGATAAAACAGTTAGACAGACATAAAATGGTATTATTGCACCAACAAAATGATTCCCAACGAGCTATCAGGCGAAAACTCTGCATATGTAGTCATGCTGCACAGTGGGGGTGCTTTTTTTTGTTTGTTTGTGTTTTTTAAATGGAGGAAAGTTGGAGCACAAAAGAAGATGTGGGAGGCCTAAAACTTATCTACAGCAGGATAATCCCTAAGAAATAAGAAAAAAAATCCAGCAAGGACCTGACATAAGACCCAAGAGATGCATTTAGCCCTCCAGTTGGTCTATGTACTGTTCACTGAAACCTCATTAGAGCTGGTCTTAGTGAGTTATGGTGGCTGTCAAGAAACAGTTTCTAAGGAAGGGAAACTGGTAGAAATCTATGACAACAGGTTTGATGGAGTGATGAATCCAAATTTTACATTTTTGGATCAAATTATTATTAAATTCAATCCAGTTTTATTTATATAGTGCCAAATCACAGCAAAAGTTGACTCAAGGTGCTTTATATTCTAAGGTAAACAGATAATACAGAGAAATGGATGTTCAGCTATCTGCCCTGATAGTTAGAAGCAAGGGGAGGAAGACAGAACAACATGTGGAAGAGAGTCAGAGACTTATAATAACTAATGATTAAACACATAATGAGTGAATAAGAAATGCCCAGTGCATCATGGGAAGCCCCCAGCAGCCTAGGCCTATTGCAGCATAACTAAGGGACTAAGGGTCACCTGGACATCCTGATAATAAGAAAGGACAGTAGTCCAGCCTAGAAGTAAGAAATGCTTGAACTAATTCTTGAGTGCTACACATATTGCACAAATGCAGAAAAGCAGTCTTACATATTTGTTTAATATACACATTGATGGACCTAAAGGATCAAAAAACTCATACTACCCTATAGATTTAATACTACTTCAAAATGAAATATATTAAACACTATGGTTACACAGTGGAAATCCACAGTTTGTGTATATATTTTAACTAATGTTAATTCATCTGTCATAAATTCTTTGTTTAGGTATAAAGGACGACGTCCTGAGTGTCATGCCCCCCATGTGCCCAACCAGCCCTCAGAAGCAGCAGCTCACTTTTACTTTGAACTGGCTAAGACTGTGCTGATCAAAGCTGGAGGAAACTCCTCCACCTCCATTTTCACTCAGCCCTCAGCCAGCGGGGGGCACCAAGGTCCACATAGAAACCTCCACCTATGTGCCTTTGAGATTGGCCTGTATGCTCTTGGCCTCCATAATTTTGTATCACCTAACTGGTTGTCCAGGACCTATTCCTCCCACGTGTCCTGGATCACGGGTGAGCAGAAGTGTGGCTGAAGGAAAAGGATAATGGCCCATGTTCAATGGCCCTCGTTAGTCACTTACTTTGCCTCCTGTGTCTTTTTTTTTGTTATCAGGCCAAGCCATGGAAATCGGCAGTGCTGCCCTCAACATTTTGGTAGAGTGTTGGGATGGTCACCTGACCCCTCCAGAGGTGGCATCCCTTGCGGACCGAGCATCGCGAGCAAGGGACCCCAACATGGTTCGGGCAGCAGCAGAGCTGGCCTTGAGCTGCTTGCCTCATGCTCATGCCCTGAATCCTAATGAAATCCAAAGAGCCCTGGTGCAGTGTAAAGAGCAGGTACTGTGGGAGGGGGTTTGCACAGGAACTTTCCACTAAAGGTTAAAGGCATGTCTAGTGAACAAACTGACAAGATTATAAGTTAGACTGTAACTAATTCTAACTGTAACTCTTTTTTTCTGTTTTTTTTTTTTTTTTAAAGGGACAGAGTATACTAATTAACATGACCATAGATCCATAACTATTTTAGACAATTATAAAATTGTTTTTTTAGCTGTACTTTTGCACACCACCACAGTACATTATAAAACAAAGAATCAAGATGTAATGGAAGTGCAGACTTTTAGCTTTAATTTGATTTTCATTAATTGCATTGCATTAAGTGATTAGAAATAATGACTGTTTCTAGACAGCCATCTTTAGACCATTTAATGGTTTTTCTTTATTTATATTAATATTTTTTACATAAAATTTTTTATTTTTTACGTAAAAACTTAATGAAGACATCAAATGTATGAAGCAAGAAACACCTATAGGAGCTCGCTAGACCCAAGAATCTTTATGGAATTATGTACCAAAGAAAATATTGACAGATCACTTTACAAATTCACTTTTAGAATCCTTAAAGTAGCCACGCTTTGCTTTGTTGACAGCGCTGCAAACCCTTTTCCTTCTCTCAATGAACTTCATGATGTAGTCGCCTGAAATGGTTTCACCTCACAGGTGTGCCTGTCAGGGTTCGTTTGTTGAATTTCTTGCCTGCTTAATGGGGTTGGGATTATCAGTTGTGTTGTGCAGAAGTCAGGTTGGTAAACAATCTCCTGAAGTGCAGTCATTTGTGTAGCAGAAGAAGAGCAGTGGGGAAAGAACACACCGCTGGGAGAGGCCGGTACTGATGGTTTGTGTGTGCACAGGATGGTCTATCATCATTTTATCATGGTGGAGTGACATGGTAGATGGTAAATGGACTGATTCTTATATAGCACTTTTCTACTCTCCCAGAGCACTCAAAGCACTTTATCAGCTATATGGTATGAACTGGATCATGTCTATGGAACAAAAGGATGTCATATTGTTTGATAGAAATGAAAATGATCAACCTACAGGGAGCTGAATTCAAAGACACCCTGAATATCATAGTTAACAAATGATGTGGCAGGATTGTTTATTTTGCTCAAGTTTCATTGCAGCACCTCAAAATAACCCTCTATAGTTTGTATGGACCCCAGATGTTTGTATTCATGCCGGACAACATAGGGGCATGCTCTTAACGAGACAGCAGATCCTGGAGGATCTCCTCCCAGATTTGGACCAGCGCATCACTTCAATAGAATTTAAAAACTGGCATATAGTTTGAAGTCTGAACTTTCAACATAATTTGAGCTGGAGACTCATTGCAGCTGCAGCTTGTCGCTATGTCATCTTAAATTGGTCATGTGATTTGGAGGCACTGACGTGTCCATCGACCCCAGAGAGTTAAGAACACGCACCTTTGTTCCTTTTTACAGAGTGTAACAATCAACCGCCTGTGTTGAAATCTAAAAATGCCCATGGTGTTGATTCAAAATGTGCTCTGGCACAATCATAGGCATTGGTTGCTACTGACAACAAGAAATAAAGCCGGTCTGCGCTATGGGCTGAACCATTTTATAGTGGTGGAGGGGGGGGGTAACACTACGCAATATATTCAGTTTTGGAATTTCTATTCAATATTAATTGTAGCTAGGCTCAAAATGTTAATGCTAGCTTGTTTTCTTAAACAACACTGTCATATAGAAAACTAGGGTGGCACTAGGGGTGGCAAGAGATTATTTTAGGGTGGCACATGCAACCCCTGGATCCGCCGCTTGAAGAATGGGACAGCGTTCCTCTCAGAAAATCCAGCATCTGCTCACATCAGTTGCCAGATATTTACAGACTTGTTAAAAAAAGAGGGGATCCAATTGAGTTTTATTTATATAGCAGTAAAGCATGACAACAGTCATCGATATGGTACTATGATTTAACCATGTAATGTAGGTTAATGATACTGTGAGGGGAAAAAATGGCCCTGTTGCAACTTTTCTGTTGCATCCAGCCACCAAATTTAAAAGAAGTTCATATTTTTCGTAACATGGTACATTTTCTCATTTTAAGCAATGTTTTCTGCTTTTTAATGTGAGTACAATATTGTTTTTTATAATTTCAAATATCATTGCATTCTGTTTTTGTTTACATTTTACAATGTCCCAAATTTTTTACTGGGTTTGTAGAGATGCAATTCAAGTCAGTTTTAATGTTGTTTCCTTAGCAGTCAGTGATATTACATCTTTTGGATTTATGTCGGGCTTCTCTAATTATCAAAGTAACTATCAAATATAACCTGAAATTTAACAAAAAATGTTATTTTGTGCATTTTATGTCTTGTGATGTACTGTCAAATCCTGCACTTAAAATATCTGGTGTGGCTTATTTTGTGGGAATATCTGAGTTATGAGGAACTTTACTGTGAAAGTGGCTTATGGCAGACTGCCATAACCTTAAACTAATGACCAAGCAGCAATATTACATAGCCCATGTTTCCAAGAGTAATTTAAATTTCATTCATTAAACTTTTTGCTTCCTCATCTCACTTCCTCTCTGTCCTGTTTTCCTCTAGGATAATGTCATGCTGGAGAAGGCCTGCATGGCAGTAGAGGAAGCAGCTAAGGGTGGAGGTGTCTACCCTGAGGTTCTGTTTGAGGTGGCTCACCAGTGGTACTGGTTGTATGAGCAGTCAGTAGGTGGAGGATCAAGCCAACAGCGGGAAACATCCGGCCGATGTGGGGCAAATGGCGGTTCGGGCAGGAGGCCCCCAGAGTCTAGCTGTGTTGTTCTTGACAGTGGAGCCAACATGGAGTCTCCAGGGGTAGCAACAGTCACAGCTTCCGTCACTGCCGCCGCCGTCGTACCAGTTATCTCTGTAGGGTCCACCATTTACCAATCCCACGCTATGCCTGGCCAGGCTATGGCTCACCCGCACACCCAGGGCCTCCACCCATACACCACTATCCAGGCCCATCTCCCCACCGTCTGCACACCCCAATACCTAGGGCACCCTCTGCAGCATGTGCCCCGGCCCACTGTCTTCCCTGTGTCTGGGGCTGCATATCCACAGGTCAGAGCACAAATGAAATTTATAAGTATGATTTTTGATAGTTTTGACTCAACTATGTTTTTCATTGTCTTTAAAGTCTTTTATATTCTTCTTTAAAAATATTTTATTGCAAGAGGTTAAATTCACAGGGAACACCCCAGAAAATTAGAAAACACAAAATAATGCCAAGCTGAAAGACATTGCTACACTTGAACTGAAAAACAAAAACCAGGATGAGAACATATTGACACAGTGAAGAAATATAGCGCATATAGCAGATAGACAGACATACACGTACATACATTTTTCAGGAGTGTTTCCGGGGACTGTTCCAGAAACATCAAATATGGTTTGTTGTAAAGGTACGACTGTGTTAAATCTAGCAACAAAATGATATGTTATTGTATCAGGTATAGTGTTCAACACTGAAAAGTGTATGTAGTGGTCCAAACAAATGAAGGTGTATTGGTGTAGCGTTATCAAGTTTTCGACCCCTAAAGATTTAATGTAAGGCAAATTAAATTACATGACAATGACAAAAGCCCAACATACACAAAGAAAAAAGAAGCACAGCACTAATGATCTCATAGGCAGCAACTTTTTGGATTACGTGTTATTAGTTCTTTCTTTTATTGTTTACTTTGTTAAGTTGTCTGGCTCCTTGGTAGCAAAATTTAAAGAAATGAAGGCTACTTTAAGACTTTTGCACATTACTTTATATGAGAGATCTTTAAACTTATCTAACAGTTTCATAATTATAGATACTGACGGCTTTTATAGGAACTGGAAAAGCTTCTACAACTCCTCAGGATCCTAATGTCAGACAAAGAGACGATTCTTATATCCAGTGCTGTGTATGAATCACAAATGTTCTCACAACTATTAGTAGTAGTATTGTTTTTTTTTTTTTATATGTGCATCTCGTTAATTCCTAGTTTTTATTGTTTTGTACAGCACAGTGACTATATTTTGTGACAGTTCTCTCTCTAGACTGTTCATATTAATATGCAAATAAACTATGCATTTTTGCTTAACTGCTTCAGGGAATGCACCCAGCGTTCATTGGTGCCCAGTATCCATTCTCAGTGGCCACTGGCCCTCAGCCATCAATGGCAGCCACGGCTGTCACCTTCCCTGGTGTTCCTGTACCGTCCATGACTCAAATTGCTGTCCACCCCTACCACACTGAGGCTGGTCTGCCACTCAGCACCACTGTAGCAGGTTGGGACTACTTTATGTTTAAGATCAGCAGTTTTTAATTCTTCTGAATTAAAACTTTTTTTTTGCTGGTAATTTTACATGGACTCGTTTGCATACAGTTGTGGTCAGAAGTTTACATACACTCATCGGAAGCATGAATGTCATGGTTAATTTGGGGCTTTTAATAATTTCTTTGAACTGCTCTTTTTTTCAGGGTAAAATGATTGTATAGCATAAATCTATAATGACTTTAAAAACAAGAATTGGGTGCACAGGTTTAAATTTAATTTGAATTTTCTGTAATAACACAGGGTCAAACGACTAATACTTAATCCCTTAGCAAGTTAAACCTCAACCAGATGCTTTTGTTTGTCATCAACAAACTTTTGGAATAATTCTGGCTAAATATTTGTCCACTCTTTTCGGCAGAATTGGGAGAGTTCATTTAAATTGGTCAATTTCCTGGCCTGAACCTGGCTTTTAAGCATAGTCCATGAATTTGGCTTTGGAAATCTTATTCCATAAGTTTCATGTTAGCCTGCTTTCCGAAACCAACTTTGATGTATATTTGAGGCCATTGTCTTTTTGAGACACCCACTTGTGTCCATGCTTGGACCATCTAGCTGTTGATTTGCATTGAAGTTAAAGAATTCCGTCATTATTCCATCTGCTTTGTGCAGTGTACCAGTACAACTGGCAGCAAAACAGCCCCACTGCCAAACTTGACAGTTGGTGCAGTTCTTAGAGTTGAAAGCCTGACTTTTTACTCCAGTAAACATCCTCTTGTCATTGTGGCTATACCTCAGTCTTTGTCTTATCTTCACCATAAAACCTTTCTGTTAGAAGCCATTTAGCTTGTCTGTGTGAACAGTTATAAATTCAGTCAGAGGGCCTCTTTCTTGGTTGGCACCGTCTTGGTCCATGGCAATGTCTTCTTCAAGACCTTGGTGAAGCATCTGAATAACGTGTTTGAACTGATTATCTTAGAATCTGCAGTTGCTTAGGAATAGCTCCAAAAGACCTTCCCTGTTTAAATCCTCATTCTCCTTCTTAGTTTAACTGAGTTCTTCGGACTGTTCGGACTGATCCTTTTTATGCTCCAAAAAGAAAGTACCCGTTGTAGTGAATTGCAATTACTAACAAAAATATAATAGAGCTCAGCCCTGTCAAGACATTGCAGAACCTTCAGCACCATGTATTTAACAACTTGACTATATGTATGTATTTGAGCATAAATGTATATTTTTGACCATGTGTGAATTGGAGAAAACCTAAAATAAACGTAAACTTTTGTTTTTTTTAAAGCCACTGAAGATGTACATTCATGCCCTTGATTAGTGAATGTAAACTTTTCACAACAATTGAATCTTGTCATTGCTAACCAGTGTACTGTGTCTGTTAAAATGTTGTAGTTGGTGGTGTTCACCCTGGCCCCACCATCCAGGCCATCCAGGGAGCATCTCTGCCCTCTCTATCCTCTCAGCCTGGCTCCTTGGTCAGCAGTCCTTTCCCAGCAGAAGATGAGCAGCACAGCCAGCCCATTAGCCAACAAGGCCTGCACTACTTGCATTCTGCTTATAGAGTTGGTGAGTAGTTTATGTTCTCGGATTATATTTTAGCCTAAGTAGTCTGCATTGTTAACAGAATAAATGTGTATTCCTCGTCTTTTGTAAAGGCATGTTGGCATTAGAGATGTTGGGCAGAAGGGCTCACAATGACCATCCCAACAACTTCTCCAGGAGCCCTCCTTATACTGAGGACGTCAAATGGCTGCTGGGACTTGCTGCCAGGCTAGGTGAGACCTTACCAAATAAAGGGACATCTCTGGCTGCACTGACCTGGACACATTTTTGTATTCTGTTTGAAATCAGGGAAGTAAGATAATAAAAGAAATACTTGCTACAGAAGCCAATTTAAAAAAAAAAAAAATACAAAAAAGTGAAGTCTTCAATAATATAGTAATGTGCAAGGTCTTTAGACATCCATTATTTCTTTGCATTTTGCTCGGAAATGGCAAATAGATGCAACAATGTTTTGAAACATTTGGAAAAATAAATGGAAATAAAGTATATAAGAAAATCTGTCAAAAATGTTTTAGTACGACTTTGGCAAGCTACGAAGCCGCACTGGCTGATGGATTGTTTGAGCATTACGGCTACCATAGTCAGGAGCCTCACAGAGTAATCTGGGTCCTAAATTCCATCCGCTTCAGGTCCCGAAGTCAAACGAACACTGCAGCATCACTGAGAGTTAAAAACTGTCTAAATGCTTTCATCTTTAATAAAATGATCAGCGTTGCTGCTTTACCAGGTGTAACAATTAAGTTTAACTTCCAGGCATCCATGAAAACAGAATTTATTACATTTAATGGAGTTAGAAGTTAGCAGGAAGTTAGCTTGTTAGCTTCCACCTAAACATGATATAGCATGTTCTGACTGAGAGATTTCTGAAACATTCAAACGTACAGCTCTGCTATCACTTCCAACATAAATGAAGACAGAAAACTAAACAGCAGTGACGTTTGTAGGGTTACTGAAGTTGGGCTAGCTGCTATATAATGATGTGCTACGTGATCGCTAGCAACACAGCTATGTTAGCATAACATAAACACAGTGAAGCTGGAGGATGAATGCTAACGTTTTTCCACTCAATAAAAGTTAACGTGAGGGTTCCCGATGGTTAGGGACAAATGCAATCGCATGGCAGGATGCTGTAAACGGACCGAAATTCAGTCAGGAGAACAACTGAGATAATCCATCCACAATATGAGGTTAGTCATTAATATCAGAATCAGAAAGGGTTTTATTGCCAAATGTTGAGCAGGTTTACAACATTAGGAAATTGCTGCGGTACTTAGTGCAAACATGATGTTATACAACGCTTAAATAGACATAAAAATAAGAATTAAAAGTGCTAAGAGGATAGATATGTACATGAGTGCAGGTGGTGATCAGTGCCAGACATGGAATGATGCAGTGAACACAGTGTAGGGTCATGTGTTATTGGTGGGAACAGTCATATGATTATTGTTCATGAGTCCAACAGCAGAGGGGAAGAAATTGTTCTTATGGCGAGACGTTCTGGTGCGAATGGACCGGAGCCTCCTGCCTGAGGGGAGCAGGTCAAACAGACTGTGTCCAGGGTGAGAAGGGTCAGCTGTGATCCGAGCTGCACGCCCCAGTGTCCTGGAGGTGTACAGGTCCTGCAGAGATGGGAGTTTGCAGCCAATCACCTTCTCAGCAGAGCGCACAACACGCTGCAGTCTCTGTTTGTCCCTGATAGTGGCTCCAGCGTACCACACGGTGATGGAGGAGGTGAGGATGGACTCGATGATTGCGGTGTAGAATTGCATCATCGTCCGTGCTGGCAGGTTGAATTTCTTCAGCTGCCTCAGGAAGTACATCCTCTGCTGGGCTTTCTTTATGACGGAGGTGGTGGTGGGCTCCCACTTCAGGTCCTCGGTGATGGTGGTACCCAGGAAGCGGAATGAGTCCACGGAGGTGATGAGGGTGTCAGTCAGGATGATGGGGGGGAGTGGGGCTGTGTGCTTCCTGAAGTCCACAATAATCTCCACTGTCTTCTGGGCGTTCAGCACCAGGTTGTTGTGGCTGCACCAGGACACTGCAATATACTGCAACAACATGGTAAATGGTAAATGGCCTGTATTTGTGTAGCGCTTTACTAATCCCTAAGGACCCCAAAGCGCTTTACACAACCAGTCATCCACCCATTCACACACACATTCACACACTGGTGATGGCAAGCTACATTGTAGCCACAGCCACCCTGGGGCGCCTCTGTCAGTGCGCCCCAGGGTGGGAATGGGAATAGAGCAGCTGCGAGAGAATTCAACATTAATGAATCAATGGTACAGAAGTGGAGGAAGCAAGAAGAAAGAGTTGAGTAAAGTTTGACTTATCTGACTGTTTTGTTTCACTTAATACGCCTTATAATCCGGTGCGCCTTATGGTCCGAAAAATACGGTAGTGCAAACTGTATTACTAAACTATATGAATACTAGGAAGCGAAGAAAAAGAAGAAAGGGTACCATAGATAACTATGTGTGGACTCTCCTACCTCTTCATCTGTCACAGAAAAACAGTTAGTATACAGTTTTATAGAGAATGGCTGGAATTTCCTGAAGAGTTCTTTATGGCAATAAGTGTGAATCGGTCTGAGGGAGAAGGACCTCTGCTGCCTCAGACGTGTGGAGTGGAGTGGGTGTGATGGGTTGTCCATGATGGAGAGCAGTTAGCTCAGTGACCTCCTGTCCCTCACTGACTGGAACGCCTGCAAATTCTGACCAATGATGCTTTCAGCCTTGTGGATTAGTTTGTTCATCCTGCTGGTATCTCTGGCACTGATGCTGTAACCATTCATATGCCTGACAACCCAACCGTGAAGCCAAATAAACAGGCTTCACTCCACTCCACAGCTTCCACTTCCTGGCGTAGGACCCTAATTTTAGGATAAAATTAAATATAGGAAGTAATGAAGGGTCCTATGTCATTCAGTTTCAGACAGTTAGTCCTCTTCTTTTGTGTAGGTTTCCTTTTTAGCTATTTTAATTGATGCTGGCTTAGCTATAAGCTATTATCCTCTTAAGATTGTTTTAAGAGCATTTCAAGAGATAACAGGATTAACTGCTCCATGGTCATTTTCAGTTAAATTGAAAAAAAAAATGACAGATTACAATCTCTTCCACAGTTGATTTATTATTTGAAATGTTATGGATGATCTGTGTGTTGGCTGAAGTTTAATGCAAATCTGATTAAGATGGAGGTAGGAGTCAACTCAGGCAGCAATCCCTGGATCAATTACTCCTACCTCCATCTTAATCACTGTTACTCCTTCCTGTCTACATGGCTCAAGGCTGACTTTTTCTTTCTCTGTCTATCTTGCCAGGAGTCAACTATGTGTACCAGTTCTGTGTTGGAGCAGCAAAAGGCGTCCTCAGTCCATTTGTCCTGCAGGAGTTAATCATGGAGGCCTTGCAGAGGCTGAACCCTGCCCACATCCATGCCCATCTTCGAACACCTGCTTTCCAACAGCTTGTCCAGCGCTGCCAGCAAGCCTATCTGCAGGTACATCATATTCACTGCAATATTCATAATGGGGTTGATGACAAAGAATAATGGAGGTTGGGCTGCAGGACTGATTCCCACAAGTGTCTCATATTTATCAGTAATTAAAATCTTTTACAGCCAAAAATGTAATTCAGTCAAATCAAATAAAACAAAGCTTTTCAGTAAGAAGAGTAAAAAGTATCAGACAAGGGAAGGCACGATGGAGCTGTTGTGAAAATCCAGGTTCAGCCATTATTTGTCTACATGTGTTGGCAGGACCAAGTGACTGTCACAGAAATTTTAATTAACAAATCTGCAGACACGGTTACTGTAACCAACACTCTTTATTATCGTACACACGAGAGAGAATACATCCAGCAAGATGGCGTCATGCACTCTCTGAGATGGAAGTGGAGCTCCCACTCCTTTATACATTCACAAAAAGGGAGGAAGTAACAAAGGCTACGTTCACACTGCAGGTGTTAATGTTCAATTCCGATTTTTTGATCAAATCCGATTTTTTTGTCTGCTTGTTCACACTACAAATAAAATGCGACAGCAAACGCGCTCTAGTGTGAACGATCAAAGCGGCCCACATGCGCAAAAGAAGACGTCACACACAACGCGCTCTGTTTAGACCCAGAGCAAACAATATTGTTTGACTGATGGCCCTTAATATAAAGACTTTGGACTTTACGTTTCCCAATTTTTGCTTTAAGTTATTTTGTTATTTACATAATAATGTAAATAACCTAATAATTATCCTTATTGCTGTTTTAGAGGAGCGGTGCTTCAAAGGATAGAATTTGCAGATTATACAGTACAAATAAAATGTTCACGTTGTCTTCCCAACAGTTTCACTGACATCTACACTGGATGGCCAGGAAGCGTTCGCGATGTCTTCTCGGGCGCTGATAACTGGCGTCTGTCTTGTGTCAGTGACGTAAAAGACGGATTTAATGCGACATGACCGTTCAAACAGCAGTCGCTTTCTAAAACATCGGATATGTATCGGATTCAGTACCACATACGAAAGTGACCCAGATCGGATTTGAAAATATCGGATTTGTGCCGTTCACACTGTCATACCAAGATCGGATATGGGCCGCATGGGGTCAAAAAAATCGGATTTGATGCGCTTTCGCCTGCAGTGTGAACGTAGCCAAACTGATCATACCACATGTCATGCGGCTCGCTATGAAACCTAACGAACACTCCGCTACAACGAGGATGCCGTTTTGTGCCCTTGGCATTATCAGCGCCTGCAAAAGGGAGTTGCTTTCTTCAACTGTTGAGGTTGAAATGAGTTCAGCTAGTTCTAGACTGTTGAGTGGAAGTTTCCGTTACAATGCCACAACTGAGCATACGCATAAGCGCTGCAGCACTTAAAATGAGAATCACAGCAACTTTCTATTACATGACCAACTGGGAATCTGTTGGGCACATGTGGCATGCTCATAGTCTGATAATACTCTGACTCCATTGCCAATTTTTCTTTTACATATTTTCTGTATTTTATTGCGGCCAGTTCATAGTGACTGACATATCCTCCCAGCAGCTAAATGTCAATTGATACACAAGATGTTGTGGAGGCTGCACGCAGCAATTATGTAGATTTACAGCTCCAGTTCCAAAAGTTTGTGATTCTGTGTAAAATATCAGAACGCAATGACTGGTTAATCTCATAAAGCCATAATTTATTCCCAGTAGAGCATCAAAAACATATCAAATGTTTAAACTGAGAAAATCTTCATGTCATCAAATTTTTAAAAAAATGAACTAGTATTTTTTTGTTTTAATGGTACATGACTCAAAGTAAAAACTGGGACACTAAAAGCTGAAAAGAAACAGCTATAGGAACATTTTGAAACTAATTGAGGTTGAATGGCAACTGGTCAGTAACATGTCTCAGTTTAAACATTTGACGTTTTGGAGGTTCTTTTTGTTCGATTATCAGTAATATTTGGGTTTCTAAGATTAGAAAATCATTCTTTTTTTAATTTACATTTTAGGTGTTTTTGGACTTGGGTTGTAAATCATTTAAGTACATCTGTAAGTTTAGAAAAGCTTGTAAATTATGGTCCAGCATATGTTATGTGTGAGTAGCTCCACTTAAATAGGAAGGTTCAGGCTACATTGTCCAGTGTCGCCTCCTTTTCTCTCTGCAGCATATTCACCACCGGCTCATCCACCTGACACCTGCTGACTACGATGACTTTGTCAACATGATCCGCAGCGCTCGAGGTGCTTTCTGTCTGACTCCTGTGGGCATGATGCAGTTTAATGATGTGCTCCAGAACCTGAAGAGGGGCAAACAGACCAAGGAACTATGGCAGCGTATATCCCTGGAGATGGCAACCTTCTCTCCGTGAGCAGCACACTCGGGGAGACAAAATCTGCTCTGCGTCAGCCTAGGCCGAGAAGTCCCATCCAGCCTCCAGCATAGCTACTGCCACTGCACTGAGCTGACCACACTTATGTGTGATTTTGTTAGGGCCATTGCTCCCTGCTCCCAGGACTCAGTAAAATGCACACAGGCAGTGCAATCGACTCCCATTCCCCAATTCACAGACTTACTTTTGTTTTTTGTGTTTGTCCACCAGAGCGTTGTGAAGAGGCCTGGTCACTTACCTGCTCTTCCTGGCTGATGTTTTATCATTGTTTATCGTTATGTAAATATGGAATTCCAGTGTACTCCTTCCTTTCTTCATTTCTCCTCAACTTAAGACTGACAGGGATCTCTCCCCTCATCCTCACTTCATTTTCACTGTTTTGTATTCTGTTTTTAGTTTTGTTTTAAAGGAAACCACTGCGTGAGTTATTTTTATGCTGCAACATTCCTGTTTAGTGGTAGATGCTTCACTCACCAGAGTCTTGTCACTATGGATTTGAGTCATTGCAGTGTGGGACAAAACAATGACTTGTGAGAAGAAGAAAAAAAAAGTTTAATATGAAGCATTTTATTGTCCCTATTGGTGAGGATTTTTCAGTATTTTGTTTAATCTTTTTTTGATACTTTGTAATAGGCTATGACACGTAAGCAAATAGGAATGGGACGAGAGTGAGGGAATGCTGAAGGTGCTTTTTCTGTTATGTGGGATACATTTGTACATTTTAGCCTGCCTGAGAAGTGACATGAACAGCTCCAGACCAAAACCAGAGGCCACCTCACCACTGCTTAGGCAAACGACGTCTGCAAGGCCTTCTCGAGCTACACTGTCCAAAACACCTTATCAGTTCCTTTTGGGCTAAGTTGTTTGTTCGTTTTAAAATAATGTTCCAATATACAATCCCCAGATTTCCAGCAGCTGTCAGAACATTTTAATAGATTTTTTATATAAATATAAAAATGCTTTAAGGCAACCTAGATTTGTTTAATCTAGTTTACAATGCTGTCTAAACACAGCTGCTAAACAGAGTCCTGACTAAAATGTAATAAAAAGAAATTAGAATAGCATGACCACAAATATTAAAATCACACATCCAGCCCTTCTTCACAGCGTCTAAAGTGCTGACTAGTTTAAATGCACGGAATACAGCAGTGTGGATGTGGATGGCAGACCTATTGGAAGCAGCATTGTCCATTTGACTGATCCACATCCTTTTTCTAAATAAGCCACACAAAACTGAAATGTGTGCTTTATTATTCACGTGGCTGTATTTGAAGGCTAGTTCAGCAAACGTACATTTTTAGTGCAAACCATACACAGTGGACAAGTCCCAGACATCGCTGTCTCACCTTTCAACCACATTTGTTTTCTCTGCAGTGTAATCAGTATCTGTGATCACTGTATCAGCTTAGCGTTTTAGGTTCTCCGAGGTCCTGAATTATGTGCTGCTCATGCTTTGTGTACACTGTCACACATGTGCAGTGTAGCTAATCCTCTAAAACCCAAATGTTCAGAGACTATTACTTTGGCACCACGGTCTCTTAATCAGACATGGCTTTGGTTTTGCTCTGGAAAGTGCTGTCTTTTTTGTTTTCAGTTTTCTGATCCACTTAAGCCCCAACACTCTTCAAGACAGTTACCAGACACATATGACACAGTGTGTTTGAGTGGCCCTCTTCTTCGATGTGGTTTGCTCATAGCCCATGGTGCTGTTACTTCAAGACATGTTGACACAGTCCAGGCAGCTGCTGTGGTTCTGAAACTGGCTCATTGGTTTTGGACCTCACAGGTGAAGGTGACGTAGTAGAAAATGTACTGTGATATTTTTGTATTTCTCAAAAGTGTAGTTCGATTGAAAAGTTGTATATGTGCTGATTGCAAAAGGTTCTAATTGAGAGTGCAAAGACAAAAAAATAAAAGCAATAGTAAAAGTGTAGAGTTTACTTTAATAAAGATCATTGAAAACACTAAATTGCTTTGACTGATTTGTGGGTTTGAGTAGAGATTTATTTGTTTTATCCTACTTAGGCTAAATGTTTCTGTGCAGTATCTCACCCATGGCCACAAGAGTTAGCAGTTATCAACTGATAAATCAGTCAGACTCAGATTGTCCAATCCTTTTCCTGACAACACCAGCTGTCGTATATACTATACAGTGGTCCCTCATTTATCGCAGGAGTTGCAATCTAAAAATAATCCGCGATAGGTGAAATCAGCAAAGTTGCCAACTTTATTTATCTAAAATTATTATTATAGATGTTTTAAGGCTTTAAAACCCCTCACTACACATGTTATACACTTTTCTCAGACAGGCATGAAGATATTCACTTTTCTCTCTTGTTTAAACACTCTCAAAGTTCAAACCTTCATAGAAAAATAAGTCCAGTATTATACAGGGTGGGCCATTTATATGGATACACCATAATAACATGGGAATGGTTGGTGATATTAAAGTCCTGTTTGTGGCACATTAGTATATGTGAGGGGGCAAACTCCTCAAGATGGGTGGTGACCATGGTGGCCATTTAGAAGTCGGCCATCTTGGATACAACTTTTTCAATAGGAAGAGGGCCATGTGACACATCAAACTTATTGGTAATGTCACAAGAAAAACAATGGTGTGCTTGGTTTCAACGTAACTTTATTCTTTCATGAGTTATTTACAAGTTTCTCTTTGTTCACAGCCATTGACATGTTGAAGAGGTTAACACGTGAGGAGCGGATCGAAATTGTGTTGATATCTGGTGAACGCAGTAACCGGGTCATTGCAGCAGATTTCAATGCAAGAGACCACCCATCTCCCATGCTACAGTTAGCAAACTGCTTGCTACGTTTCGTGAAACTGGTTCAGTGTTGGATTTGCCAAAATGTGGACGCAAGAAAACTGTCACTAATAAGAAACATCAGTGGCTGTCCTAGCTTCATTCAGCAAGAGCCCACAGCGTAGCACTCGCCGCATGTCACTGGAGAGTGGCATTAGTTGAACATCCCTTCGGCGGATATTAGCTACTCACAAATGGCACCCTTACAAACTCCAGCTACTGCAGCATCTCAACGAGGATGACCCAGATCGGCGCACAGAATTTGCAGAATGGGCAAAATAAAAATTGGAACAGGACCCTCAGTTCACGCAGAAGATTTTGTTCAGTGGTGAGGCAAACTTTTATGTGAATGGTGAAGTTAACAAACAAAACCACCGCTATTGGTGTGACACTAACCCACATTGGATGGATCCCTCCAAGACTGTTGGAACAACAAAGTGATGGTTTGGTGTGGTATATGGGGTACAACGATAGTGGGTCCATTCTTCATCAATGGAAACCTCAAGGCCACTGGATATTTGAAATTGCTACATGATGATGTGTTTCCCTCTTTATGCACTGAAGCTGGCACGTTCCCTGAGTTTTTCCAGCAAGATGGTGCACCACCACATTATGGGTGCCAGGTCCGAGCATTTCTAGATGAACAGTTTCCTGGAAAGTGGATTGGTTGTCGTGGGCCAGTTGAATGGCCCCAAGGTCTCCGATCTGACCCCTTAGACTTTTATCTTTGGGGTCATCTGAAGGCAATTGTCTATGGTGTGAAGATACGAGATGTGCAGCACCTGAAACTACGGATACTGGATGCCTGTGCTGGCATTTCTCCTGCGGTGTTGCTATCAGTGTGTGAAGAGTGGGAGAAGAGGGTTGCATTGACAATCCAACACAATGGGCAGCACATTGAACACATTTTATAAGTGGTCAGAAACTTGTAAAGAACTCATGAAAGAATAAAGTTATGTTGAAACCAAGCACACCATTGTTTTCTTGTGACATTACCAAAAAGTTTGATGTGTCACAAGTTGTATCCAAGATGACCGACTTCTAAATGGACACCATGGTCACCACCCATCTTGAGGAGTTTGCCCCCTCACATATACTAATGTGCCACAAACAGGACTTTAATATCACCAACCATTCCCATGTTATTACGGTGTATCCATAAAAATGGCCCACCCTGTAGAGTGAAACCAAAGGAACCCACAGCTGCCTTTAACAGTGCGAAACGTTTTGTCGACATTGTTGTGTTTGTTGGGGAGAAAACTTACAAACATACAGTACAGCACTTCAGAGTCACACTGCTAGTGAAGACTTATGTAAATTTGACAAGCTGAACCCATTCTGTGCTGTACAGGAGACACGGCACAAGATTCATTGACAATGGTCTACAGCCAATCTGGACGCAGAACACAATACGCTGTTACAAAAAAAAAAAAAAACATGGAAAATTGCAAACAAAAAATCAGTGAAACAGTGAGGCCGCGAAAGGTGACCCGCGTTATAGCGTGGGACCACTGTATTGCCGAAAGTATTCCCACAGAAATCCAAATCATCAAATTCAAGTGTTCCAATTGCTTCCATGATCACAGGTGTGTAAAATCAAACACCAGGTATGCAGACTGCTTTATTTGTGAGACAATGGCTCGCTCTTAGGAGCTCAGTGAACGCCACCTGTGGAATAAGTTCAGTCGTGAAATTTCCTTGCTACTAAATAGTCTAAGGAGCTTGGAAAGAAAAGCGTCTGGACTCATTTAAGTTGCTTGAAGACGTTTCACCTCTCATCCAAGAAGCTTCTTTAGTTCATCATTTGTCTTCTCGGATGAGAGGTGAAACGTCTTCAAGCAACTTAAATAAGTCCAGACGCTTTTCTTTCCAAGCTCCTTAGACTACGATGACTTAGAACCTTCACAGACATCTTGCTAATAAATATTCCACAGTCAGCTGTTAGTGGTAGGGATGGGTATTGATAAAATTTTCATGATTCCGATTCCATTTTCGATTCTGTTTAACGATTCGATTCTTTATTGATTCTCTTATCGATTCTTTTTAAAAAAGGAGAACACTGAGGTCGATTAGCTTACAACCAATGTTCCCTCTAAGTTGCGCGCGTGCGCAATTGCGCGCTGCTGGCACGGTCTCTGCGCACAGAAAATCTGCGTTGCGCACAGAAAAAAAATCTAACCTGAATTGAAATTAGAATTAATACTTTAACAATTCTGTTTTGCAGTGTTAGTCAATAAGTGACTGGCTGCTCCTGTATGGGATTAGAACGATGCCACCTTATCCCATAGTCCAGCCAATGATGCGATTCACATTCGTATATACGCAGCCAATCAATGTCGTTGACAGACTATGACAGCGTCCTTATGTGCCGACACCGGTCTTTTAGCTAGCAAAGCGGCGTGGCTGATGTGGAGTGAAGCCACGTTAATGACAACGTGTACAACCATTGGAGATGTGAGCAGGACAGACGAAACAATTGACGGGAAAAGTGTGGACTTCATACCAGTTTTTAAATTGTGTTGATAGGCCACGTAAAACCAGAGTTATGATAAAAAAAAATATATGCAATGTTTGGTTTTCTTCCTGAATACTATCGTTGTTTATATTTACTGCGGGAAGAAATGGTAAAAACGGCATTTTATAAGGAAAACGCTCGAAAGCACTCTCCGCCTGTGAGCAAAAACAAAACCAAAAAAAAAAAAACACTCTTTCCTATTGGTAGAAAAATGTACCATGTCAACCAATCAAAAAATGATATGGCAACAGTTGTTTAGGAAGAGGGGAAGTTTTAGGAGTGACGGCGGTGTTTTGAGATGTGAGAGATTTGCAACGTTTAGCGCAAATCTTGTGTAGTTAGTGTGTAGTGTAGTCAATAGTTTTGTTGTGTGTGCCAGAACAATGAGGCGACTGCTGAATGTTACAGGTGTTACAGGAGTAATACATCTCCTGTTGTCAGGCCTGCAGGTATCAGGCTGTTGTTCTCCTTTATCTCATAGTGGACAGAAATTATTTTTTGGAGTGGCACAAATAATTTGTGTGGCATCAGATTTGATGCAGAACAGCTGATTGTTCTGTAAATAGTTTGAAATGTTTATTTAAAAACGCCTTGGCTGAATTTTTAGGTAAACAGCTGCAAAAAACTTTGTTGTTTGCAAAACTCACTAACTTTTTTGAAGAAGTAACTATATAATTAATTGCCCAACATTGGTCATTATATACTGTATTTGGCAGACAGAGTTACAGGATTCTCTCCCAGACCACAGACTCATAATACAAGTCAGAGCTTTATAAAAAAAAAAAAAAAAAAAAAAAAGGAAGAAAAAAAGAAAGTTGTGTTTTCAAAATTGGAGTTCAAGTTATTTTTACTTCCAATAGTGTTAACATATTACACAGGTCATGAACAATGTCCGGAGGGGTAGAATATTTTACTGCTATTATTTGCTGCTATTTTTATAATCATCATTACCATTTCATGTTAATAGTGATGTTGCATTTAGATGCATTTAGATGTTCAAATATATTGGTATTATATTAGTCTTTATTACAAGTCCAGTGAGAACCACTTTAAATGGTTGAGTTGAATCTATAATTTTAAAGGCTTTTGAATGTTTTTATATTCTTACACATAGTCTTCAGTGGGTGAGAGACGGAGTTGCAGGCTGACAGGAAACACGTCTGCAAGGCATGCTCTTGCAGAAGTGAAACTGAAAGCAGACTCTGAATGCAAGTACTGTGAGTAGGATATGAAACTGTATTAAGCTTTTAGTAGAGGCTTTTGATTAAAACATTTATTCAGTAGATTACATATATAGTTCCAGTTAGGTTATTATATGTAAGGATGAGCCTCTGTTCTGGTGAAAGGTCAGAAGTGCAACGGGTGAGAGGTGAGAGCATTTAAGGGCGAGACACACATACAGACACATATAGTAAGAGAGGTCATGACACGTACGCAGAACACAGCACGCACGCGCCCCCGCACGTGCACGCACACATATTAGATCGACTCATTTAGGTAAGAGTTTATAACTGCAAAGTTTGGGTGCGTACGTGGTAGTCTGTTCCAGGAAGTACACCAGATGTCCCAGAAGATAAGCGACAGCGAAGGCGGGCTGAGAGGAAGCACCTGGCTTCGACCCGAAGAAGATGTTCTGTTTTAAACTATGTTAAGAGTCATTGTGGTTTTGGAGTGACGTATGCTTTGTTTGAGTCTGCCTGGTAACAGGAAGATTGCCAACCCTATAAAGTCTTTGTTCTGAATATTGTGGTTAGTTCGACGCTGAAATCTGCACAGCGTTCGGACTCACACATGTGTTCATTAAAATGCCATCTAATTTGAACTCGGCTGGATCTGTGGTTATTTTTGGAGTCCCCCTCAATAATCTGAACCTTAACAACAAGTTTTTTAAATTTTCATTGTAAGTGGGCTAAAGCAGTTAATTAAAAGTAGTCTGACATAAATGTAAATGCTGTAATTTGATCATTTTAATAAACCATGTAACTTGGATGGATTCGATGCTGGCGTGACCACAGTGCACATGTCTGCTGTTGCTCACAGTGGTCCAAGGGATCGCTCAGGGAGTTTGTGCGTTCACTCAGACACATGAAAAATTAGAGGGAACATTGCTTACAACTTTGTTTTATATCTTCTCTTTGAACAAGATAGAAATTTAGGAGTAACATGGCCTTACAAACTGCAGATAACAGCAATGTTATGTTTGTCCATACTGCCTGCTGTTGTTGCTGTTACGGAGAGTTCCAGTAGGTGTCGCTGTGGTTCTCTCTGGGTTATGTGTACTTCCTGTTATGAATGCACAAACGTTCATGTTGGCTGCTAATAAACGCCTGGCATACAGTTACAGCGGACTGATTATTGTAAGCAAACCTACATGGTGTCAGAAGTGGGATTTACTACAAAGCCTGCACAGTCCAAGAAGAAAAGGGGAGCCGGTAAGGACAACGAAAAAAGCAATCTCGGCACAACATGGCGGACGGATTCCGGCGCCCAGATCCTCTCATCTTTGACGGCAACGTCGCTGAAAACTGGCGTAAGTTCGAGCGCGAATATGACATCTTTATCGCCGCTGCCCACAGTGACAAAAATGCTAAGACTAAGGCCTATATACTCCTCAATCTGGCGGGACCAGAGGCCATCGAAAGAGAGCGATCATTCACGTATGCCCCCGCAGTCATATCAGCTGAAGGCGTAGTAGAAGTCGCCGCGGAATCGAGGGAAGACCCCGCATGTCTAAAGAGAAAGTTCAGGGAGATCTGCAACCCAGAGACCAATGTAATAATGGAGAGGCATAACTTTAACAAAAGACAACAGAAACCCGGTGAAACCATTGAAGCATATGTGAGCACGTTAAAGAACATGGCCAGAACTTGCAGCTTTGGTGCACTACAAGACGAGTTAATCAGAGACAGATTAGTATGTGGTATAACCAGTGACAGCGTCAGACGTTCCCTGCTTAAAGAGACGGAACTAACTCTTGCCAAGGCGGTGCGTATATGCCAAATAAGCGAGCTCACAGATCAACATAGCAAAGCCCTCTCTACACCAAAGCATATTACATCTGCTAGTGTGGACACTATACAGATTAAACATGGCAAGTTCAAAAGGAAAACAAATAAACCTCTAACGAACATTCAAAATTGCAGAAACTGTGGTGGTTCGCATCCAGCCACACGGGAGCAATGTCCTGCTTTCGGACAACAGTGTCACGTCTGCAAAAAATACAATCATTACAAAAAACAATGCAGATCAGCAAAACCACGTCACAGAGGCAAACAAGTGAACCAAATTTCAGAGGATGCTGATCCAGACAGTGATGAGACATTTTGCATTGAACACCTAACAACGGAGGGCGAGAACAATCACAACAAAGAAGGATACTGCACAGTCAAAGTTTTTGAAAAGGCCCTCAAACTAAAAGTAGACACTGGGGCAAAGTGCAACATAATCTCACTAGGCACTTACAGAAACATCTGCAACAACGAAACCCTACCCAAGTCACAAAAACAGGTAAATCTCGTTGCTTTCGGAGGCAGGAAGATCAAGTCCACAGGCACAGTTACTCTCAAGTGCAAGTTAGCTGGACAGTTATATGACCTGCAATTCCAAGTTGTAAAACACAATGTGCAACCCATCATCGGATTAAAGGACAGTCTGCGAATGAAACTGGTTAGTTTCAGCAAGGAAGTCTACCATGTTGACACAGATCAGGATGAGACACTGGCGCAGAAAGTGTTTCACGAATATGCAGACCTGTTTAAAGATGAAGTCGGTGACTTACCTGTAACCTACCTACTCAATGAAACTCACTCTAAACGTGTCACCTGTCGTCAACCCTCCACGGCGCGTTCCTGTTCCTATGCAGAAAAGAGTTGAAGAGGAACTCCAAAGAATGCAGGCCTTGGGAGTAATTGAACCAGTGGAGGAGCCCACAGAATGGGTATCCAACATGGTTGCAACACACAAAAAGAATACTGATGATGTTTGTATCTGCATTGATCCAAGGGATCTGAACAAGGCACTAATGCGACCTCACCATCCCATGCGAACTGTGGAGGAAGTAGCTGCTCAGATGTCTGGAGCAACCATCTTCTCAGTTCTGGATGCAAAGAGCTCTTTCTGGCAAATCAAACTGGATCCTGCCTCATCTCTCCTCACTACATTTGCAACACCCTTCGGCAGATTCAAATTCCTGAGGATGCCCTTTGGCATCAACACCGCTTCTGAAGTCTTCCAGAGAGCCATGGAACAGATATTCATGGGATATCCATGCGCAGTGATTGTGGACGACATCCTAGTGGGAGGCAAAGGAATAGAGGAGCATGACAAAAATTTGAAAAAAGTTCTGGAGTGGGTCAGACAAGTAAACCTCAAACTGAATCCAAAAAAGTGCAAGTTCAGACTTAAAGAAGTGAGCTACGTGGGACACATATTCACTGACGAAGGACTAAAAGCAGATCCAACTAAAATCTCCACTATCAATGAAATGCCACCACCAGAGGACAAGACATCTCTCCAACGTTTCCTGGGAATGATCAATTACCTGGGCAAGTTCATCCCAAATTTAAGTGAACTGTCAGCACCACTTCGTCAGTTGCTTCACAAGGATGTGGTGTGGAGCTGGACTCAACATCAGCAGGATGCTTTCAACAAACTTAAAGCGTGCCTCACCAGCCCACCAGTACTACAGTACTATGACATGCACAAGCCAGTGACTCTCACATGTGACGCTTCCCAGCATGGTCTAGGGGCTGCATGCCTTCAGGACGACAAACCTGTGGCGTATGCATCAAGAACTTTAACTCCAACGGAAAGAAGGTACGCTCAGATAGAGAAGGAGTTACTAGCTGTAGTGTTCGCATGTTACAGATTTTACGACTACATCTACGGAAAGCCAGTGGTGATTGAAACTGACCACCAGCCTTTGGTCACAATCCAAAACAAACCTTTCCACACAGTTCCGGCACGGCTACAGCGCATGATGCTACGATTACAAAAGTTCAACCTGACTCTGGTGTACAAGAAAGGCAAACACCTTTACATTGCAGACACACTCTCTCGCACACCAACGCTGGATGAGCAACCTCTAAAGGAAGAGGGGCGCGACTTCGAGGTAATGTCACTTCAGCTCATCTCACCAAGACGCCTACAAGAGCTTGCCGAACACACCTCGAAGGACGCTACTCTACAGACACTTGCTCGTTACGTCCAGCAGGGGTGGCCAAAACAAATGAGTAGTGTACCTATAGAAATCAAACCATTCTTCAGCTACCACGATGAACTAATCATCGACAACAACGTCATTATGAAAGGCAACAGAGCCATCGTTCCAGCATCACTACATGAAATCTATCTACAGGAACTACACAAGGGACATCCAGGCATGGAGTCTACAAAAAGGAGAGCAAGGGACAGCGTGTTCTGGTTGACAATAAACTCTGACATTGAGAACAAAGTCAAATCATGCAGCATTTGCAACAGTCTAAAACCTCACCAACAAAAACAACCCCGGAAACTACACCAAATTCCTGATCTTCCCTGGTCCATCACAGCCACAGACATATTCGAATGGGACAACCGCCACTACCTTGTGCTTGTGGATTCTTATTCTGGATGGTTTGAAATAGATAAACTTGAAAACCTAACATCTGCCTCAGTCATTAACAAACTCAAACGCCACTTCTCAGTACATGGGATACCACAAAAACTGTACTCAGACAATGGCACCCAGTTTACTAGCCAGACCTTTCATGAGTTTGCCACACACTGGGAGTTTGTACATGTCACAAGCAGCCCTGAGTTTCCTCAGTCAAATGGACTCAGTGAAAGAGCTGTCTGGAGTGCTAAAAGACTCCTTGAAACATCAAAAAGAGATGGAACTGATTAAGTGTGCCTATGCCAAGAGGCACACTTATTATTATTCGTCGGATTTATTATTAATTAAGTGTGCCTATGCCAAGAGGCACACTTAATTACTATTCGTCGGATTTATTATTAAGTGTGCCTATGCCAAGAGGCACACTTATTACTATTCGTCGGATTTATTATTAAGTGTGCCTATGCCAAGAGGCACACTTATTACTATTCGTCGGATTTATTATTGTGTGGATGCCTCAAGGCATCCACACTATTGAGTTCCTGTTTCTCTTTATTCTTTATTCCACTATATTCTAGTTGCTTCCGTACGTTTTTTGGCACTTAACTACTCCCACAGTTTTCAGCCGATTTTCTCCGTTCAAACTCTATACTGTTCTGCTCTTTCTGCTAATTATTGCTATGACTTTTGGTGTTTATTACTATTATACTTTTTAAAATATTACACTTTTTTCCTTTAATTTGTCCCATTGAAATGAATGGGAAACTTCAACAATTCTGCTAAAACTTGCTTGTTTTTGAAACTTAACTACTTCCTCATACTTTCACCTAGAAACTCCATTCAAACTTTTAAATGTTCTCAGATTATTGGGCTATTCCTGTATGATTCAGCTTTTTCAGATCTTCTACCGTTTTAATTTTATACCTCTTTAAGTTTTCAGTTGCAAAATTGTGATTTTTCAGAAAATACATGTGTTGCTATGGTTGCTATGCAATTAACTCAGAGTGAGCGCTGGTCTGTTCTGAATTTTCTCTTCATGTCTGAACAACTTCTTGCAACTCACTCAATTTCCACTCAACCCCCACAAATTATACATCAAAACGTAGGTATTTTTGCTGGCTTTCAGAAAATGTCACTATCATTGTTGTGGGAGTTACAGACTTTTGGCAAATCTCCTCAGAGCAACACAAAGTCTGAAAACTCTCCATAGAGAGTCAATGGAGAGTTTGTTCAAAATCAGCGCTGGAATTCTCTAATGAGAGGCATTTTCAAATCGTCATATTCCTTAACGAAACAAAGTTGAGACATGACGCTTGTGCCAATATATCTTCAGACACTCCTGATGCTCACAATTCAAGAATTTTTTTCTCACCTATTACCGTTTGGCCATGAATTACATTTGTTTGAGGGTAGGAAATTCGGGCCTTGCTCAGATCTCTTCAGATTTCAAACTCTGGAAATGAGGCACTTTTTCTCTCGTCAGATCTTTTTGATGGATTTCCACAGAGACCTGAAAATTTCCATGACTGTTCACCAAAGCCTGCTGTTTCTTACGGTGAAAGAATGATTTTGATGCTCCATATAAATTTAGAGTTACAAAACGTTGTTTGAGGGCAAGTCAAGGCAGTTTTGCTTTGCCTCTACTCAGTTACAGTGTATTACAAGTCATATATCTTCAATAATTTATATTTTATCTCTGAATTAAGAAGACCTGCAGATTCCCCCATCTCTTCTGAACAAAACGGTGTCAGAATGAGCATTCTAGCCCCTACGGTTAGGAAATTATGGCCATTTGTTCGAGGGGAATCCTGAATGTGAGAAATACACTGCAGAAAACTTATACCTCTCTCTGTGTCTGTGTGTGTAAGGGCTGATTACAGCAGGTGCAGCTAATTTAGCTGACCTAGATATACCAAGCCCAGACTCTTAACAGCCACTGTTCCCTTTAGGCTCTGTGTATGTGTGTGTGTATCAATATTTCTCCCATGTTAAAGTATTACTCCTCCATAATAGTATTTGTGCTAAATCAAAGTACTTCTACTACATCTTAGTACTTCTGCTCAATCATAGTATTTCTGCTAAATCATAGTATTTTTGCCAAATCATGGTATTTGTGCCAAAGCATAGTATTTCCACAAAATAACAGTATTTCTACTATATTATATTATTACTGCTCATAGTATTTCTGCCAAATCTTGGTAATTCTTCCAAAGCATAGTATTTCTGCCAAATCATAATATAACTGCAAAATAAAGATTTTTGAGCCAAATCATAGTGTTTGTGCTAAATCCTAGTAATTCTGCTCAATGATAGAATTTCTGCTATGCTGTAGTGCTTTTTGCTAGATTATAGAATTTCTTCTAAATCAAAGTATTTCATGTAAATCATAGAGCAGTTTTTACAGTCATCTTACTGTTGAGCCATAAATTACGTTTGTTTGAGGGGTGGAAATCTGTCCTCCTCTCACTTTTCAAACTCCGAAAATGAAGACGTTTCTTCTCTCGTCATATCTCCGCGAGTTCACCAATGTCTGCTGATTCACCCAGTACAAGAATTGTGCTTCTATCCCACCTAGTTTTTGAGTTACACGACGTTTTGTAACTCCAAAAAACGGCGATTTAAGCCTCTCACCGCCATCTATTTCAGACTGCTCATGTCCCTGTTTTCCAGCTGCCGGCTCTCTTTGCCGGTAGCGCAGTTGGTAATGACGCGGGTCTGCAGCCCAAAGGTCGTGGGTTCAATTCCACTTTGGTCCACATGTTTTTTTCCCTACAAATTAATACACTATCACAGACCAGTCATTCATATTGACAATTTATTACAATTCGGCAAAGTTTTATGATTTTAGCAGCTTTTCTAATATGGACCTCAGATTCTTGTTAACGCTCCATGGCAGAAATACATACAAGTACACAGCCTGATGAAGCAGACAGAAGCAGTAACTCTGATTGGTGGACTGAAATTGAGCAGAACCAGGTTGTTCTGTGCTGATAACATTTCTTTCAGCTAATAGTTAACTTTTTTAACTCTTTCCAACACAAATTTCAGTTTTTTCACCCTTTTTAGCAAAATTTTCAGTTTTTTCTGCTGTTTTCAGAAAAAAACTCTTTTCAGCAGAAACTCTGCTCATTCACCTCTTTTCAGCAGAATTTTCAGAATTTTCACCTCTATTCAGCCCAAATTCTGCTCTGTACACAGCCTGATGAAGGAGACAGAAGCAGTACCTCTGATTGGTGAATTTGAGCAGAACCAGTTTGTTCTGCCTCTTGTCAGCAGAAATTCTGCTGATTCACCTCAGACTTTTTAGCCTTTTCACCTCTTATCAGCGCAATTCTTAGCAGCTTTTGCTCATTTCAGCAAAATTGTCAGTCTCTCCACCTTTTAATTGGGAGAATGAGTTTGGCTCAGTGAGATGAGTAGCTTCCTTGAGGCCAGGAGGGCCATGTTCGAATCCTGCTCAGGGCAACGTTGTTTTTTTTCACCACTTTTTTAGCAAAATTTCTCCGTCTTTACCACTTTTCAGTAGAATTCTTTGCTTTTCACCACTTTTAAGCAAAAATCTCTCCTTATTCAGCTGTTTTCAGAAGAATTTTCAGTTTCTTCACCACCATACAACTTTTTGCAACTTTTCATCTTTTTCAGCTTTTCAGCAGACAGCTTCAGCGTTAAGGCATTCACACAGCATTTTCGCAGGAAATACAAATTTTTCTAGTTCTTTATACTTTATTCTAGTTGCTTCCGTACGTTTTTTGGACCTTAACTACTCCCTCAGTTTTCAGCCAATTTTCACCGTTCAAACTTTAAAAAATTCTGCTGTTTCTGCTAATGGGTGCTACATCTTTTGGTAATCATAACTTCTATACTTGAGATATTGAATTTTTTATGCAATATTTTTTGCCCATATCTGCCACATTGTCAGTGGGGTCACTAGTTTTCCTTGCCGGTTTGAGCTGTGTTTTAGCTCAGTGAGATGAGCAGCCGTTCTCAGACTGGGAGACCCGGGTTCAAATCCCGCTTATGGCAACATTTCTTTCAGCTAACAGTTAAACTTTTTAAACTCTTTTCAACACAAATTTAAGCATCTTCACCCCCTTTCAGCAAAATTGTCAGTTTTTTCTGCTGTTTTCAGAAAAAAACTCTTTGAGAGAAAAAATGCCGGCGCATTAGCTAGACGCACACTTCCCTCCTCCGTAAATCTTTGCCAAGACACCTAACGTAATATCAACTTTTGAAGTTAAACTCTAACGGTATCCGCGCTTAGGACTCTTTTATGTCGTCTGCACCAGGTAAATCGGGCAGGGGTCGTGGTAAACCCTCACAACCTAAAATTGATTTCGGACCAACTAAACAAAGTGGAAAAGCTAAAGCTAGCGCTATGTCGGAAGAGTCAATTAGCGCTGAAGAGGAAGGACCAAGCCACGCTCCGATTCTTGAAGCTATCAAAGACTTGAAAACCGACTTCTCCAACAGGTTTGACGGAATAATGGCTGCAATTGAGGGAGTGAGAAACGAGGTCGGAGAGTGCAAGGAGCGTATTGTAAATGTCGAGACACGCATTTCCGACACTGAGGACACGGTCGATAGCCTTCAGAGAAAAGTCCAGAGTCTCGAAAAGAAAACCAGAGATATGGAGGACAAAGTAATGGACTTGGAAACAAGGGCCAGGAGGGCTAACCTGAGACTGGTGAATTTACCGGAGAAGGTGGAGGGAACGGATGCTTGCGCATTTCTGGAAACCTGGATCCCGGAGACGCTGGACATCCCTCTGCTGAAGTCAAAGCCATTCCTGGAAAAGGCGCACCGAATCGCCCGAGAAACGACCCAAACGCCCCCAAGAACACTGATCATGAAATTCCTGAGCGATAGGGATAAGGCAATGGTGCTGAAAGCGACCAAAATCAAAAAGCAAATACTCTACGAGGACAAACCGGTGCGTTTCTACCCGGACATGGCAGCCGGCATACATAAGATGCAGAAAGAGTTCGACTCCGTGAGACGACAGCTCCGCAGCATGGGGATAAGACACGGGATGCTTCTCCCCGCCAGGCTTCTGGTGACCTACAAGGATAAAACACAGACTTTTGGCAAACCGGAGGACGCAGAGACTTTCGTTACGCGGATCCAAGCAGCGCGGGATGAATAGCGGTACGGATAGAGTTGGTAAAATAATTGAACGTTTTGCCTGTCAGCTAATTCCTGGGGCTACTGTGAACTGAACATTGAAATATATTCACACTGAACATCTGTACATGCCTCCGTTATATCTGTACGGGGGTTAAAGACTCTGGTGATTACCTGCTTTGTGAGTATACCCACCCCTCTTTTTTTTTTCTTTTTTTTAATTATTATTATTTTATTTTTTTTATTTTGGGGGATCGATTACTTTTTGTTTTTTAGGAGGACTCTCTGAGTTATAGTTACATTTAAATAGAGTTAAAGCACAGTAGACCCCTAACATTTAATTTATTTACATGAGTATATTTGGGATAGCAATATATTCCTGGCAAAGCAATTATTATTTGTATGTAAAAGCTAACATTGGAGGGAGTGTTTAAGTTTAGGATAAGTCAATATCAATAATGTTGGATCATTCCTCAATAACTGTGGACTGGTCATTAGCATTACCGGAGTGTGTAGTAAGGAGAAAGGGAAACTGGCCTTTAGGTCAGAGGGGTTGTGTTCAATGGTTCATGCAGTTAGAAGCATCTGTGTTGTCTGCAATGTTTTGGTTGTTTAAAGGTACACTTCTATATACTAGCATGAGAAGATCATCTGAAAATAGCAGCTATGTCCAATGTTTTAGAAATTAAGATGACATCGTGGAACTGTAGAAGGCTGCAAAAACTTAAAAAAGTTAAACAAGTGATGAGAAGGTTAAAAGATATGCATTCCAAAATAATTTTTCTCCAAGAGACTCATCTTACTGGAAAAGAGGACTTAAAGATTAAGCGGAGGTGGCAGGGAGAGGTATTTTCAGCACCATTTAACTCCCAAGCGAGAGGGGTTTTGACTCTAATACACAAGTCCGTCCCCTTTAATGTTTGTAAGGTAATTGCAGATAAGATGGGAAGGTATTTGATTGTTCAAGGTACTCTTTATACAGAACCTCTGATTTTAGTTAATATTTATGCCCCAAATAAGGATGAACCATCTTTTTTTAATAACTTGTTCTGCACGCTGTCAGCACTTAGTGGTCAATATATTTTAGCGGGAGACTTCAATTGCACTCTGAACCCAAGTATAGATAAATCATCACATTTAGACAAATCTCATAGCCAGAGTAGGGAAACCATTCTTCAGTTTGCTAAGGAATTAAATCTTATGGATATATGGAGAGACAGGAATCCTGGTGTATCGACATATTCATGTTATTCAAGCACACATAAATCATACTCACGAATAGACTACTTTTTAATCTCAGCAAGTCTGTCCTATAAAGTGAACGGTTGTGATTATGGCAGTGTCCTTATCTCAGACCATGCCCCAGCCAGTCTGGTCTATTTGGATCCAGGGCTAGTACGAGATCCCCCAAAATGGAAATTTCAGCAAAAATGGATAAAGGACAAAGACCTAATGGCGTACCTTGACAAACAAATTACTGATTACTTTGAGCTCAATAATTCTGAAACATCTCCGTGTATTAGATGGGAAGCATTCAAAGCCTTCATTAGAGGCCAAATAATTAGCTTCACAAGCTCAAAATCTAAGAAGGCCAGACAAAAGCTGAAATTACTGGAATCAAAAATTAAAGCTACTGAGGGTATGTACTTTAAGAACCCCTGTCCCAAGCTGCACCAAAGTTTGCTGTTATTAAGAGCCCAATATAATGAAATCTCAGCTTCAAAAGCTACAGCTAACTTATTAAAATTTAAGCAGTCTGTTTTTGATCAAGGGGAGAAATCAGGTAAAATTCTGGCTTGGCGTATAAAACAATTCCAATTAGAAAGATCAATCACTGCACTTAAAAATGATAAAGGGGAAACGATCTCTGACCCTGCTGCAATAAGTGACTCTTTCAAGGTCTATTATGAAAGGTTATACAGTTCTGAATTAAACCCAGGTGAACCAGACCCAAATTTTTTCTCTTTTCTTGACAATATGAATATCCCCAGAATAGAAGAAGAGGAATCCTTGAGACTGGGGGCTAAATTGACTCTGGACAAAATCTCAGAGGCAATAATGAGTATGAATTCTGGAAAGGCTGCGGGGCCAGACGGTCTGCCAATTGATATCTATAAAAAGTTTGCATCCAAATTAAAGGCACCCCTTTTGGAAATGTTTTCTGAATCTGCTCAAAAGGGGATACTCCCACCCACTCTGAGAGGGGCCTTAATTACACTTCTTCCCAAACCTGGAAAATCGAATGATAAATGTGAAAACCTGCGGCCAATTAGCCTCTTAAACTCAGATTTAAAGATACTCTGTAAAATTCTAGCAAAGAGATTGGAGTGCCTTTTGCCAGATATCATCAAGGAAGATCAAAATGGGTTCATGGTTGGGCGTCAAGGATTCCACAATGTTCGACGAGTGTTAAATATTTTACACGAGCAAGGGGGGTCTTCAGATACAGCTTTCTTGGCACTAGATGCCGAGAAGGCTTTCGATAGGGTGGAATGGCCCTATTTGCTTGAGATTCTTGGTCGCTTTGGTTTGGGAGAGGGATTCTGTAACTGGGTCAGGCTTCTATATAATAACCCATATGCAGAAATAATTACCAATAATGTTATCTCAAAACCAGTTGAGATTGGAAGAGGTTGTAGACAAGGTTGCCCCCTATCCCCCCTTTTATTTGTAATTGCAATTGAACCACTTGCTATTGCCATAAGAGAACACGGTATGATCACGGGTATAGAGATCGGAGGGCTCGACCATCGAATAGCTCTTTATGCTGACGATGTGATCCTCTTTCTTAAAAATCTGGGAAAATCCATTCCAGCCATTTTAGACCTAATTGGAAAATTTGGACATATTTCTGGTTATAAAATCAATAAATCAAAATCTTCTATAATGCTTTTGAACTCAGAAGAAAAGATGAATCCACCTAAATACACCTGCCATTTTAGAAATGTGAATCAGTTTACTTATCTAGGTATTCAGATTGTCCCGAAATTGGAAGAGGTGGTGAACCATAATTATAGTCCAATTATGACTGACATATCCAAATCAGTGGAGAGATGGTCGAGTCTCCAAATTTCACTGATTGGTAGAATAAATATACTAAAGATGAACGTGCTCCCTAAGCTTCTGTATCTGTTTCAGAATATCCCCTTGCCACCTCCCTCAGACTTTTTCCTTAAAATAAGAAAACTGTTTAATCAGTTTTTATGGAATAACAAGCGTCCCAGACTTCGCTTATCACTTTTATACTTGCCCTTTGATGCAGGAGGGCTGCAATGTCCTAAAATGGTTTGGTATTACTGGGCAGCCCAGTTAAGAACTATAATGTTCTATTATGCTGCAGAAAAGCCCCCCGCATGGAGAACTATTGAGTCTCTCTCTCTTAGGCTTCCACTTATCAGAAAATGCGTGGAAGATGTCGTCCCATCCAGAACAGTTAAATCCTTCCCAAATCAAAAACCCTGGATTAACGGAGATGTTCGCACGGCGCTGGCGGCACGGAGCACCGCTTTTGCCTCCGCGAACACATCGGACTACAAACACGCACATTATCAACTCCGGAAGACGATCAAAGCAGCCAAACGTGAGTACAGGGACAGGGTGGAGCAACAGTTTGACAACCCTCGGAGTATGTGGCAGGGACTAAACAGACCACGCAGACCACGGCCTCTCTGTGTGAGGATCTAAACGTATTCTATGCTAGATTCGACACAGCGAACACCATGAGACCGGACAGTGTGCGCACCGCGGATGACGTCAGTGCGCACACTGTGTCTGAGGAGGATGTGCGGAAGTGCTTCAGGAGAGTGAAGCGCGCATAAAGCTACTGGTCCGGACGGGATTCCCGGCTGCGTCCCTCAAGTCATGCTGCGGCTCAGCTGGCTGGAGTGTTTACACATCTTCAACCTTTCCTCTCTCTGTCTGTAGTCCCAGCCTGCTTCAAAATGGCCACCATCGTCCCTGTACCCAAATCCTCCACCATCTCCTCATTGAACGACTGGCGACCTGTAGCCCTGACCCCCATCGTGAGCAAATGCTTGAGAAGCTGGTCAGGGACTTCATCTGCTCCGCACGACCCGACTCACTGGACCCTCTACAGTTCGCATACCGCCACAACAGGTCCACTGATGATGCCATAGCCCTGACACTCCATGCTGCCCTGTCACACCTGGAGAAGAGAGACACGTTTGTGAGAATGCTGTTTGTAGATTACAGCTCAGCATTCAATACCATCGTTCCTCGAAGCTGGACAGGAAACTGCAGGATCTAGGACTGAGCAGCTCCCTCTGCAGCTGGATCCTTAACTTCCTGTCTGACAGACGCCAAGTGGTCAGACTGGGCAGCACCACCTCATCCCCTATCACACTGAACACTGGTGCTCCACAGGGGTGTGTACTGAGCCCTCTCCTGTACTCACTCTACACCCACGACTGCACGGCCACTAACAACTCCAACATCATTGTGAAGTTTGCGGACGACACTACAGTGGTGGGTCTTATCACCAACGGTGATGAGGCGGCCTACAGGGAGGAGGTCAGCGCCTGACCCACTGGTGTCAAGACAACCATCTCACCCTCAACGTCGCAAAGACAAAGGAGTTGATAGTGGACTTCCGGAGGTGCAGAGGAGTACACACCCCATCACCATCAACGGCGCCGCTGTGGAGAGAGTGAGCAGCTTCCGCTTCCTTGGTGTACATCTGGCTGAGGATCTTACGTGGTCAGTACACATAAACAAAACAGTGAAGGCGCAGCAGCGCCTCTTCTTTCTCAGGAGACTGAAAAGATTCGGCATGAGCCCCGCATCCTCAGGACCTTCTATCGCTGTGCCATTGAGAGCATCCTCACTGGATGCATCACCACCTGGTATGGCAACTGCACCGCTTACAACCGCAAAGCTCTCCAGAGAGTAGTGCGGTGTGCTGAACGGATAATTGAGGTGAGCTTCCCTCCTCCAAGACATCTACAGGAAGCGGTGCCTGAGGAAAGCGGGAGGATCATCAAGGACTCCAGTCACCCCAGCCACAAACTGTTCAGACTACTTCCATCAGGAAGGAGGTTCTGCAGCATCGGTCCCGTACCAGCAGACTGAGAGACAGCTTTTTCCACCAGGCCATCAGACTGCTGAACACGTCATAGACACCTCACCCTCACTACTGGAACTTCAACATTATGCACTCCATACTGTATATAAATACCACTGTTTTGCACATACCAACCTCTGTATATTTTATATATCTTATTTTATTGTTTACTTTATTTCATTTGTAAAACATGTATATACACACTATATACACACACTCACACACACACACGTAGAAAAACATATTTAGTATACACATTCAGCAATGTATATACCTTTATATATTGTTCATATATTTATTACTTTTTAGATTAGCCATTTTTATATTTTGCTTGTTTTACGTTATTGTATTTTTGCACAACTCTGTTGCTTGTGAAGCTCGCACACAAGAATTTCACTCGCATGTACTGTACCAGTGTACCTGCACATGTGACGTGACAATAAAAGTGATTTGATTTGATTTGATTTGACTTCCTACGTATGTATACTCTGATAAATATAATAAACTCAAAGACATTACGCTTAATCCTATAGTTAAAAACATGATTTATATCTTACATGTCACTCAAAGATATTTAAACGTAAAATCTTCCCTCTCCGTTTTTAGCCCGATTTGGGGCAACAATTATTTTGCCCCAGGTAGGGCGGATGGTGGTTTTAAAATGTGGGCAGACTCGGGGCTGGGACTGGTGAAAGATGCTTTCGGGGGTGATGGAAGACTTTTAAGTTTTGAACAACTAATCTCTAAATTTAATATTCCCCGAAAGCACTTTTTCAAATACCTACAGTTTAGGAGTTTTATCAGGTCCTATCATAATGATTTTACACAAATTCCCCTGCTGTCCACATTAGAGAAAATCCTAACCAAAAACCCCACTGGTAGAGGAATGATATCTGAATTATATAACTTGATGATGACATCCTCTCCTGATTCATCTGCTGCTAAGCTTGAAGCTTGGAGGTATGACTTACAGGAGGAATTGACAGTGGAACAATGGAGTAAAGCATGTAAGCTAGCCCAAACACAGACAGGGAACACACGTCTAAAATTGCTACAATTTAATTGGTTGATGAGAGTGTACATAACACCAGAAAAACTTAACAAATTTAATATGCAGATCCCTGACATCTGTTATAGATGTGAAGAAGATAAGGGCACATTGCTCCACTGTTTATGGTCATGTCCAAAAATAAAGGAGTTTTGGGAAGAGGTTAGAGTAATGATAAAGGAGATTTTGTCAATTAAACTTGTGATGGATCCCAAACTTTTCCTATTGGGATTATATCCTGTAGGGTGTAACATAAATCATTTTGAAAAAATCTTCATAAACATGGGAATACTACAAGCAAAGAGAGTGATAGCTCTAACGTGGAGAAGTCTTGGCAAACCAAGTATTTCACATTGGTTCAAAGAATTGTCTTTATGTTTACCATTAGAGAAAATTACATATATTCTAAAAGATAAACAAGAAATTTTCCAGAAAATTTGGGGGCGCTACATCCAGTATATTGAGAATAAAGATCTATCTGGTTTACTGCGTGAGACAGGGACAGCCTAACTATTCCCTGTACAGGACCACAACCAAATGCTGCAACCTGAAAATTATTCTTTAAAATCTGTCAGAGGTCTCATGGACTCAAGTGCTTTCATTAAATGTACCTTGTGTTTTCTTTATTGTGTAAATTTGTTTGTGTATGTACTTTATATATGTAAAACTTTAATAAACATAATGTTGAAAAAAAAGAAGAAAAAAACTCTTTTCAGCAGAAATTCTGCTCATTCACCTCTTTTCAGCGCAAAATTCTGCTTCTTTCCTTCTTTTCTGCACAAATTCTCCTCATTCACTTCTTCTCAGCAGAATTTTCAGAATTTTCACCTCTTTTCAGCCCAAATTCTGCTTATTCACCTCTTCTGCAAAATTTTCAGCCTTTTCACCTCTTATCAGCACAATTCTCAGCAGCTTCTGCTCAGAATTGTCAGTCTCTCCACCTATTCTTTGTGAGAATGGGTTTAGCTCAGTGAGATGAATAGCTGCCTTAAGACCAGGAGGGCCAAGTTCGAATATTGCTCAGGGCAACGTTTTTTTTCACCACTTTTAAACAAAAATTTCTCCGTCTTTACCCCTTTCAGTAGAATTTTTTGCTTTTCACCAGTTTTCAGCAAAAAATTTCTCCTTCTTCACCTGTTTTCAGCAGAATCTTCAGTTTTTTCACCGCCATACAACTTTTTGCCACTTTTTTAACTTTTTCAGCTTTTTTCAGCAGACATCTTCAGCGTTAAGGCATCCACACAGCATTTTCGCAGGAAATGCAAATTTTTCTAGTTAGTGTGAATGCTTGTAAAAGCATTCACAGTATTGTTGTTGTAATCTTTATTATTATTAGTGTGAATGCTTGTAAAAGCATTCACAGTATTGTTCTTCTAATTAGTGTGAATGCTTGTAAAAGCATTCACAGTATTGTTGTTGTAATCTTTATTATTATTACTGTGAATGCTTGTAAAAGCATTCACAGTATTGTTGTTGTAATCTTTATTAGTGTGTGTCAATGGAGAGTTGTATTGGTAGTCAGTATAAGCTTTTAATGATATAAGTTGCATATGATAGAATACTGCATGATGACCTTTTGATGACTTAGACTGTTGTCCACTACAGGACTGTTTTATAAATTCTTTCTCACTGCTGAATAAGCTGTTATTATTTCACTCCTGCCAGGAAGAGGAGAGCTGGACACTCTTATCTGACGCTCCCTAACAAGATGAGAGGCCGCGTCTTTCTGTATCCCACAACACACATGCATACACCTAAATCACTCTTATCTTCACTCCCTACGCACTAACTTTCCTCTGCCTATGAATAGACGTATTCACTGTTGTATTACTTTTGTATATAAATAAAGACAAGTGCAAGAACAGAGCGCGCATCACAGGGCCCCCACTCTGGTGTGAGCGTTCTGTGACCGCCCTTGTATACAAGTGAAAAACACAGCGTCTGTGTGTGTTTCTACCCTTAGACTCTTAGCTGAAGACGTGTCTTTAGAATAAATCTCTTGACAGTGTGAATGCTTGTAAAAGCATTCACAGTATTGTTCTTCTAATCTTTACTTTTCTATTTAGTGTGAATGCTTGAAAAGCATTCACAGTATTGTTGTTGTAATGTTTATTATTAGTGTGAATGCTTGTAAAAGCATTCACAGTATTGTTGTTGTAATCTTTATTATTATATTTTATTATATATTCCGACGTTTTTTGTACTCCTACTCCTTCAAAACCGCTCAACTTAGAAAAACCATTCAAATACCGTTAGATTCTTCTTCTTTTGGACATGACTGCTTCTACTTTTCTCATTTTTAACATTTATATTATTAAAATTATTCAACTTTTTTCAACAAAAATTTCCCATGTATTTCAATGGGGAGACCCTTCAAATCCTCATTCAACTTACTCATTTTTAAACTCCTACTACTTCCACATACGTTGACATAGAGCCACCATTCAAACTTTAAAACGAAGACAAGACATTCAACTATTCAACTTGTATTTATCTTTTCAATATCTCTTATACTTTTTCTTCAGTTCCAGTTTAAGTTTCATGATGTTTTTTCAGCCGTTTCAGAGTTTATAATGGGTGTGTATGGGACGGAATGTTGGGGCTAGAGTGAGACCACTCAACTGCTAGAGTGAGAGGAGCAAAAAAATTAATCTTAAAATCTTTTTTAAAACTGCTGCTGTGTCCACGGTGTTTGCTCTACAGGTATGATTTTACCCTCAAAACATAGCCATCGCTGTCCTCTTTCATCCAATGTGTTTACTGTTGTACTAGGTGTTATGGTTCTGTCATAAATGTCACCAAAGCACAGCCTCCTCCCTCCAACTCCTCCATAGACTCTAATGTTAAAATGGCTCAGAAGGTTCGTTTGAAAATCAGAAGAGCATGGTGTTTTTACACTGTCACCACGTCCATATAATAAACTCCACAGGCATGAAAACTGAGAATTAGGTAGACTGGACATTGCTGTCACTCACGGTGAAAGAATTTCGTCAATAGGACCTGTACTTTTCATTTGGGAGCGATTTGTTTCGGCCTGACTTTTCTGTTCATTTTAAGCAGCAAAAGTGAGGTGCATGTCTGTGAGCGTGTGTATGGAGCCATTGGGTGCAGTCACTATAGCAACCAGGCTCACACCTGCCTGCCTAACGAGCTCTGTCTCTCACTGTGCCAAGATTCATCTTAAACACTTCTCTTTCAACTGCTACTGTGTCCACAGTGTTTGCTCTACAGCCATCATTTTACCCTCAAAACGAAGCCATCGATGTTCTCTTTCCAACACCGTGTCTTTCAAAGCTCAGACATTTAAAATTTTTAAGCTGTGTGGATCCAAGTGGAGGAATCACATTTTAGTCATTCAGTGATTCAAAGACTATGAACTTTTAATATTCATTCAGATGTTTTCTGACTCTAAATTTTCTTTTCTCATTTCTAAGGTTTTTCTAATTTACAATTGAAACATTTTCAGCTTTTTTCCAACTTGTGCTTCTGTGTAAACGTCAGCATTTAGCACATCAGCACTTTTGTTTTCTGATTAAATTCTGTTTCTTTTTATCTCATTTAAACTTTTTAACTTAAAATTCAGCAATTAATTCATTTCAGTGCATACATTCAGATTCAAGCATTCACACTGCAGTTTCTTCAGAAAATGCACTTTCTAGTTGTTATTATATTTTATTATATATTCCGTACGTTTTTTGTAGTCCTACTCTTTCAAAACCGTTCACCTTAGAAAAACCATTCAAACACCGTTAGATTCCTCTTCTTTTGGACACGACTGCTTCTATTTTTCTTATTTTTAACATTTATATTTTTATTTTTATTCAACTTTTTTCAACAAAAATTTCCCATGTATGTCAATGGGGAGACCCTTCAAATCATCATTCAACTTACTCATTTTTAAACTCCTACTACTTCCACATACATTGACATAGAGCCACCATTCAAACTTTAAAACGAAGACAAGACATTCAACTATTCAACTTGTATTTATCTTTTCAATATCTCTTATACTTTTTCTTCAGTTCCAGTTTAAGTTTCATGATGATTTTTCAGCCGTTTCAGAGTTTATAATGGGTGTGTATGGGACGGAATGTTGGGGCTAGAGTGAGACAGCTCAACTGCTAGAGTGAGAGGAGCAAAAAAATTAATCTTAAAATCTTTTTTAAAACTGCTGCTGTGTCCGCAGCGTTTGCTCTACAGATATGATTTTACCCTCAAAACGTAGCCATCGCTGTCCTCTTTCATCCAATGTGTTTACTATTGTACTAGGTGTTATGGTTCTTTCATAAATGTCACCAATGCACAGCCTCCTCCCTCCAACTCTTCCATAGACTCTAATGTTAAAATGGCTCAGAAGGTTCGTTTGAAAGTCAGAAGATCATGGTGTCTTTACACTGTCACCACGTCCATATAATAAACCCCACAGGCATGAAAACTGAGAATTCAGTAGACTGGACATTGCTGCCACTAACGGTGAAAGAATTATGTCAATACGACCTGTACTTTTCATTTGGGAGCGATTTGTTTGGGGCTGACTTTTCTGTTCATTTTAAGCAGCAAAAGTGAGGTGCATGTCTGTGTGCGTGTGTATGGACCAACTGGGTGCAGTCACTATAGCAACCAGGCTCACACCTGCCTGCTTAACGAGCTCTGTCTCTCACTGTGCCAAGATTCATCTTAAACACTTCTCTTTCAACTGCTGCTGTGTCCACAGTGTTTGCTCTACAGCCATCATTTTACCCTCAAAACGTCGCCATTGTTCTTCTCTTTCCAACAGCGTGTCTTTCAAAGCTCATAGATACAAACTTTTTAAACTGTGTGGATCCAAGTGGAGGGTTCACATTTTAGTCATTCAGTAACTCAAAGAATATGAACTTTTAATATTCATTCAGATGTTTTCTGACTCTAAATTTTCTGTTCTCATTTCTTAGGTTTTTCTAATTTTAATTTAAAAACTTTTCAGCTATTTTCCAACTTCTTCTGTGTGAACATCAGCTTTCAAAAGTTCTGCACTTTTGTTTTCAGGTTAAAAACTCTGTATTTTCCAGCTCATTCAACATTTTTCACTTAATATTCAGCAATTAATTCATTTCAGTGCCTACATTCAGATTCAAGCATTCACACTGCAGTTTCTTCAGAAAATGCACTTTCTAGTTATTATTAGTGCTAATGCTTGAAGCATTCACAGTATTGTTGTTCTACATCTTTATTAGTGTGAATGCTTGTAAAAGCATTCACAGTATTGTTCTTCTAATCTTTATTGTGTGGATGCTGGAGGCATCCACACTATTGAGTTCCTGTTTCTCTTTATTCTTTATTATTATTATTATTATTATTATTATTATTATTCAAGTTGCTTCCGTACGTTTTTTGCTGTTTAACTACTTCAACAATTTTTGTGCTATTTTCACCGTTCAAATTTTAAACTATTCTGCTATTTCTGCTAAAGTGTGCTATGACTTTTGGTATTTTTGCTGTTATACTTTTTAAAATATTAAGCTTTTATGCAATTTTTGTCCCATTGAAATGAATGGAAAACTTCCAAAATTCTGCTAAAACTTGCTTGTTTTTGAAACTTAACTACTTCCTCATACTTTCACCTAGAACAACCATTTAAACTTTAAAATGTTCACAAATTATTGGGCTATTCCTGTCTGATTCAGTTTTTTCATATCTGTTACCATTTTCATCTTATCCTCTTTAAGTTTTGAGATTCATTTTCTGATTTTTCAGAAAATACATGCGTTGTTATGGTTGCTATGCAGTTGGTTCTAAGTGAGCCACTCTTCCTTTTTCAATCTTCTCTTCATGTCCGAACAACTTCTTGCTACTCGCTCAATTTTCACTCAACCCACACAAATTATACATCAAAACGTAGGTATTTTTTGCTGGCTTTCAGAAAATGTCACCATCATTGTTGTGGGATTTATAGAATTTTGGCAAATCTCCTCAGAGCAACACAAAGTCCCAAAATCCCCATAGAAAGTCAATGGAGAGTTCGTTTAAAATCACCGCTTGATTTCTGTAATGAGAGGCATTTTCGAATCGTCATATCTCCCGAACGAAGCGAAGTTAAGACATGAGGCTTGTGCCAATATATCTTCAGACACTCCTGACGCTCACAATTCAAGAATTTTTTCTCATCTATTACCATTTGGCCATGAATTGGGTTTGTTTGAGGGTAGGAAATTTGTCCCTCGCTCAGATTTCTTCCGATTTCAAACTCTGAAATGAACCACTTTTTTCTCTCGTCATATATTTTTGATAGATTTCCACAGAGACCTGAAAATTTCCATGACTGTTCACCAAAGCCTGCTGTCTCTTACGGTGAAAGAATGATATCTATACTCCAAATAGATTTAGAGTTAGAAAGCGTTGTTTGAGGGCAAGTCAAGGCAGTTTTCGCTTGCCTCTACTCAGTTATGGTGCATTAGAAGTCAAATATCTTTAATAATTCATATTTTAATGATAAATTGTCCACACTGTAAGATTCCCCATCTCTTCTGAACAAAGCGGTGTAAGAATGACCGTTCTAGCCCCTACGGTTAGGAAATTATGGCCATTTGTTTGAGAGGAATCCTCACTATGAGAAATACACTGCAGAAATCCTGTCTCTCTCTGTGCTGAGTGTGTAAAACGGCTGCACCTGTTTTGGCGGGAAAAAGTACACAGCCTCTCTGATTGGTGGATTCAAATTTAGCAGCTCCCAGGCTGCTTGACTGACCTAGAAACTTGATTTTCTCTCCCTGTTTGTGTGTGTGTGTGTGTGTGTGTGTGTGTGTGTGTGTGTGTGTGTGACAGAGAGAGAGAGAAAGGGAGGGCGAGAGAGAGTTTTTATGGGAGCATCTTATTATATGATTTAAATTCAATATATTTAGACTGGTTGACTGAATTTGATCCTGTGTGTGTCTCTCTGTGCATGTGTGTTTCCATATGTGTCCATATTTGTGATTGTGTCACTGTTATACTTTTTTTGCTGATTTTTTCATTTAACAATTACATTTGAGGGACCCTTAGCATGTTCAGGATTCTTTCAGCTGTCCAGTTTCCTTTTCTTTTTAAGTTATTACTATTGTGTTGAGTCATAGCATTTCTGCTGCTTTTCAGTATTTGTGCTAAATACAGCATTTCTGCAAAATCATACTATGTCTGCTATTTTATGAGATTTGTGCTAAATACAGCATTTCTGCTAAATCATACTCTTTCTGCTATTTCATAAGATTTGTGCTAAATATAGTGTTTCTGCTATTTCTGCCAAATTTAGTATTTTTGATTAATTAGGGTTTTCTACCAAATCATAGTACAGTTTTACTGCTTTTTATAGGATTTTTAGAGGATATTTATATTGCTTAATATAGTATTTCTGCTTTTTATAGGATTTGTGCTTAATATAGTTTTTCTAAAAATGTAGTATTTATGCTTAATCATACTATTTCTATATATTTCTGCCAGGTCCCCAGGCAGCTAATCCTCTGTGAGGACTGATACATACAAATACATATCAGGGCCTGCACGGCTTCCCAGCCAGCCAATCATATCTGGGGTCTGCCCTTTCTTCTCTCGTCATATCTCAGCGACAGATGTACAAAGAGCAATGCAAATCACAGTCAAAGTACACGAAAGTACGCTGATTCACCCAGTACAAGAATTATGCTTCTAGTCCACCGAGTTTTTGAGTTACACGACGTTTTGTAACTGCAAAAAACAGCGTTTTTCGCCTCTCACCGCAATCTGATTCTGACTGCTCATCACCCTGTTTTCCAGGCACTCACTCTCTTTCCCAGTGGCGCAGTTGGTAATGACACAGGTCTGCAACCCAAAGGTCGTGGGTTCAATTACACCTTGGGCAACATGTGTTTTTTCCCTACAAATTAATACACTATCACAGACCACTAATTCATATTCATCATTTATTACAATTCTGCAACCTTTTATGATTTTAGCAGCTTTTGTAATATGGACCTCAGATTCTTGTTAACACTCCATGGCACAAATACTGTTCCCTTTAGGCTCTGTGTGTGTGTGTGTGTGTGTGTGTGTGTGTGTGTGTGAGAGAGAGAGAGAGAGAGAGCGAGAGAGAGAGAGCCTTTTGATGGGAGCATCTTATTATATCACTTAAATTCAATATATTTAGACTGGTTGACTGAATTTGGTCCTGTGTGTGTCTCTCTGTGCATGTGTGTTTCCATATGTGCCCATATTTGTGATTGTGTGACTGTTATACTTTTTTTTTGCTGATTTTTTTTTTTTTTCAATTAACAATTAGATTTGAGGGACCCTTAGCATGTTCAGGATTTTTCCAGCTGTCCATTTTGCTTTTCCAATTTTTCTATAAGTTATTACTATTGTGCTAAGTCATAGCATTTCTGCTGCTTTTCAGTATTTGTGCTAAATACAGGATTTCTGCTAAATCATACTATTTCTGCTATTTTATGAGATTTGTGCCAAATACAGCATTTCTGCTAAATCATATTATTTCTGCTATTTCATAAGATTTGTACTAAATATAGTGTTTCTGCCAAATATAGTATTTCTGCTTAATTATAGTATTTCTGCCATTTTATAGTATTTGTGCTAAAACATAGTATTTCTACTAAATGTAGTATTTATGCTTAATCATACTATTTGTATATATTTCTGCCAGGTCCCCAGGCAGCTAATCCTCTGTGAGGACTGATACATATAAAATTTACATATCAGGGCCTGCACGGCTTCCCAGCCAGCCAATCATATCTGAGGTCTGCCCTTTCTTCTCTCGTCATATCTCAGCGACAGATGTACAAAGAGCAATGCAAATCACAGTCAAAGTACACGAAAGTACGCTGATTCACCCAGTACAAGAATTATGCTTCTAGTCCACCTAGTTTTTGAGTTACACGACGTTTTGTAACTCCAAAAACAGCGTTTTTCGCCTAATCTAATTCTGACTGCTCATCACCCTGTTTTCCAGGCGCTCGCTCTCTTTCCCAGTGGCGCAGTTGGTAATGACACAGGTCTGCAACCCAAAGGTCGTGGGTTCAATTACACCTTGGGCAACATGTTTTTTTTCCCTACAAATTAATACACTATCACAGACCACTAATTCATACTCATCATTTATTACAATTCTGCAAACTTTTAGGATTTTAGCAGCTTTTCTAATATGGACCTCAGATTCTTGTTAACACTTTATGGCACAAATACTGTTCCCTTTAGGCTCTGTGTGTGTGTGTGTGTATCAATATTTCTCCCATTTTAAAGTATTACTCCTCCATAATTGTATTTCTGTTAAATCAAAGTACTTTTACTACATCTTAGTACTTCTGCTCAATCATAGTATTTCTGCTAAATCATAGTATTTCTACTATATTATATTTTTCTTTCTAAATATAGCATTTCTGCTATATAATTGTATTACTGCTATGTTATAATATTTGTACTAAACCAGAGTATTTCTGCTGAAACATAGTATTTCTGCCAAATGATAGTATTTCTGTCAAATTACAGTATTTGTGCTAAAACATAGTATTTATTTTAAAAATTTCAATAGTAATAGTAAATTACAGTGTCTCTGGTAAATCGCAGCATTTCTGCTATGTTGTACTGTTTTTCTAAATCATAGTATTTCTGTAATGTTTAAGAATGTTTGGCTAAATATATTCTTTCTGTTACCTTATACTATTTCTCCTAAATTCTTGTATTTTTGAGAAGTTATCGTGTTTCTGATGGCGCAACCGACTACTTGCTAAATGAGCAGAAGCTGCTGGAGAACTGTGCCGAGACGTAAGTAGAAAAGGCTGCAAAATCATTTGCAGAAAGGGAGGTGAATCAGCAGGGCTCTGCAGAAAGAGGTAGTTAGTTAAATAATGTTGCTACGGAAAAGAGATGAATCAGCAGAGTTTCTGCTCCGTGAAAGAGCTTTTGTTTTCTCGAAAACCAGCCAAAGACCGGAATTTGTGGTGATAAGAGGTGAAAAGGCTGAACATTTTGCAGAAAAGAGGTGAATCAGCAGAGTGAAGAAAGCGCAGCAGAAGCGTTATGTTTGCGCTTGAAAGAGTATGTATCAGCAGAGTGCTGACCAGTTTTGTTTTCCACAGCCAAATAGCACGAATTTGTGCTGAAAAGGTGACGATGAAAATTTTGTTTTACAGTAAAGAATACAAAAGCATTTGCGCGCACTACATAGCAGTTTCTGCGATATTGTACTACTACTCGCAACATATCACGCTAAAGATGCAGAAACTGGCAACAAATTCCTCCATCAAAGGCAGTCTGATACCACTTTGCAGTGTTCATGTTTACTAAGGCACCACCAGGCACCACGAGAGGCACCCAACACAAGAGACGAGGGTGAATGAGTGAATTGCCGAAAAGCAGGCAGAAGGTTCTGTATGTAGAAAAAGAAAACACTGTTGAAACCATGCGTGAAATAAATAAAGAAATGAAATGAAAGGAACGAACCTGGTTCTCGCTCAAATCACCAATCAGAGGTACTGCCTCAGTTCGCGTTTTCATCAGGCTGTGTACTTGTTTCGCCATGGAGCTGCTAGCAATGAATCTGAGGTCCATACTAGGCAGTCTGCTAAAATCACACTCTGCAGTAATGGTAATAGATTAGCAAGATAAATTACAGGTCTGTGATAGCGTGCAAATTTCAGGTGACGTGCGGACCGCGTGGGATGTAACGCACGACTCTTGCGCTGCAGAGCCGCGGTTATTACCGATTGGCGCCCACCTGGACAGGGGCGGGCGGTCTGAAAGACAGATACTGGGCAGTCAGAAAATAGATCGCGGTGAGAGGCGAAAACGCTGCTTTTTGAGTTGCAAAACCGTCGTGTAACTCAAAAACTAGGAGGGCTAGCAGCATACCCTTGTACTGGGTGAATCAGCGACTTTTGGTGTATTTTGATCATATTTCATAGCTCGTTCTCACCTCCGTCGTGGGAGATATGACGAGAGAAGAAACGGCTTCATTTCCAGAGCTTTGAAGACTGAGAGAAGGACAGATTTCACCCCTCAAACAAACGTAATTCATTGCTCAACGGTAAGATATTAAAAACTGCTTCCCACTGTGAGTGTCAGCAGTGTCTCGAAGATATATTGGCACAAGCCTCATGTCCTAACTTTGCTTTTGTTAAAGAGATATGGCTGATTTTAAATGCCTCCCGTTACAGAATTTCAGCTCTGAATTTCAAAACCTCCCATAGACTTTGAATGGGAGTATTGAGACCTTGTGTCACCCGAGGCAAATTGCACGTAAATCTCAATAAAGATAGTGACATTGTCTGAAAGCCAGCAAAAATACCTACGTTTTGATGTATAATTTGTGGGGTTGAGTGAAACTGAGCCAGCAAGCAAGAAGTTGTTTAGACATGAAGAGAAAATTCAGAACGGACCAGCACTCACTCTGACTTAATTGCATAGCAAACTATAGCAACTGCATGTATCTGAAAAATCACAATTTTGCAACTGAAAACTTAAAGAGGTATAAATTAAAACGGTAGAAGATCTGAAAAAGCTGAATCATTCAGGAATAGCCCAATAGTCTGAGAACATTTTTAAAGTTTGAATGGAGTTTCTAGGTGAAAGTGACAAAGTAGTTAAGTTTCAAAAACAAGCAAGTTTTAGCAGAATTGTGGAAGTTTCATTCATTTCAATGGGACAAATTAGAAGGAAAAAGTGTAATATTTGTAAAAAGTATAACAGTACTAAACACCAAAACAGTCATAGCGGCATTAGCAGAAAGAGCAGAACAGTTTAGAGTTTGAACGAGAAAATCGGCTGAAAAACTGAGGGAGTAGATAAGTGCCAAAAGTGTAATGGAAGCAACTAGGGAATAATAATAAAGAAGAAAGAGAAACAGGAAAATAATAGTGTGGAAGCCCTTTAGGCATCCACACA